>NC_132888.1:40090499-40110499 GCF_030463535.1 Salminus brasiliensis | reverse complement strand
GCAGGGTCAAGCAGCCAGGGCCCATCAGTTGGTGAAGTTGGAGAGTTTTCACGGTGTTCTTTGAGCACCAGCAGCACCAGCTGTTTTCCTCCTAAGTCTTCAGTTACTTGGCAAGCACTGTGTGGGCTGTGTGGGTGTGTTAGAGCAGCAATCTTTGAGCATGAGCGTGAAGGTTGTTGAGAGGGATGTTGTAGAACCAGTGATATGGTGAGATGGTGATTTGGACCAGTCACAGTCAGGGGCAGGTTGTAGAACCAGTGCGGTTTTTAAATAGGGCCAGTAACAGTCAGGGGCAGGTCGTAGAACCAGTGAGGTTTTTGATTCGGACCAGTCACACTCAGTGACAGGTTGTAGAACCAGTGAGGTTTTTGATTTGGACCAGTCACACTCAGTGACAGGTTGTAGAACCAGTGAGGTTTTTTATTTTGACCAGTCACACTCAGCGACAGGTTGTGGAACCAGTGAGGTTTTTGATTAGGACCAGTCACAGTCAGCGACAGGTTGTAGAACCAGTGAGGTTTTTGATTCGGACCAGTCACAGTCAGCGACAGGTCATAGAACCAGTGAGGTTTTTGATTCGGACCAGTCACAGTCAGGGGCAGGTCATAGAACCAGTAAGGTTTATGATCTCCGTCTCCTGAAATGTTATTACTCTTCAGAAATCACCTTCGCTGGCCGCTCGTCCAGGCATCAGTATTCATTTCCCCCTGGGCCCCACCGCATGCGTGCGGCCCTCTCCACCTGTCATCTTCCTGTTTCCCAGGCGACATCTCCTCGGCACTGGTTGCCGTGTGGCTCGCGAAGGCAAAGGCATTACTCGAGGTACTTCTCTTTGGTCGCCACGGGAACAGAGTCAGAAGATGACAGCTACTGATTGTGCGGCAAACCCGAACGCATTCCCATCCATTTACTCCCTGCGCTGTGAGTGTGTGTGTGTGTGTGTGTGTGTGTGTGCGCATCCCTTTTATCTGTTAAATTCATCCGACCACTTGCGTTTGCAGTGAATCAGAAGACGAGGCTCTGAAGTCTTTGGCTGGTGTCTTTGGTCCTGCGGAGGGTAGAACGGCAGCCAAAGCAGCAGTGGAAAGGGTTTGGTGAGCGCTGATCCGCTGTACAGCCTGAAGCCAGTCTGACCCTGACTTTGATTTGAGTTATGGAGCTTCAAATTCCCGGAGGTATCTCCGGTTCTGCCGAGATTTGAAAGGCAGACGTGAATTCCATCATCTTCCCTGTTGCTCTTTGTCTTGGTAACCTGCTCCAAGCATTTACGCATCAGGTCCCAACGTCTTTGAGCCTGCTTGGCGCTACGTTAGGGTGAGGTATGCACACTCGTCTTGCCGTAGAAGGTTGAGTTATAAACCCCAGCGTAGATTGGAGTGCATAAAAATCCATTAGTCCTCCCTTTTTTAGCGCCGTATGCACAAGCGCTTTTTGAGAGGAAACTCTTGACGCTGAGGGTTGCAATTACCCGCGCGGAAAAATATGCCATGCATCACTTTCGAAGAGGGGGTGCAACAACAGCAGGGCGTCCGAAAGCTTACGGAATGTGTTCCCTCGTCTGAAAAAGCTCTCATCGCGGCAAAGATCAAGGTATTCCATGTGGGTCATGAGCAGAATCCTAGCAGTTTCCTGACTTACTGTACTAGTAGTACTCTCGTACGGCCTCTTTCGTGGACCTCACCGATGATGGGCACTCTCCAAGGCCGGCGGAGAGCTCTTCACGGCAAAATACTTCATGGAAGGTCAGAACGGGTGGTCGCTAAATCTGAGGGTCGCAAGCTCTACGCCGGACTGAAGGGCAGGGAGCGCGAGTTTGAAAGTGGCCTGTTCTACAAATAGTTCCTCGCGCAAGAGATGTTATGTGAGCAGACGGTTTTCGAGGTTGCTTGAGGTGTGATTTCAAGGTGGGCTGACTCCGTAACGGACGTGGTCATTTATCCCTTCTGTTAACCCTTCTGTGGTCCAGCCTGGTCCGTGGTATTCGGTAATCAGTACCATAGAATCTACTCCAGGGTCCTTAGAATATGGTCTTTATAAAAGGAGGGTTCTTCAGAGGTTCCTTAGTAAAAGCAGTGGTGCTTTACCCTGTAGAACCCTGACAACTCCAAGAAGTTGTCTTTGGGATGCTTAAATGTTGGTGGAAAAGCATTTGTAGATGGTTCCGTAGAGCACTAGGGTTAGAACCATTGGTTCCTACACACTTCTAAGAAGGTTCTTCAAGAGTTCTTTGCTAAAGGATGTATGCTTGAATGTTTTTTTGCTGTATTAAAGGGGTTCTTCAGATTGGTAGACAGTATGTTCTATATAGCACAAAAATGTTCCACTATCGTTCCACTCTTAATAATGGTTCTTCTGGAGTGGTTGACGGGTTCCTTAGAGCACCCTTTTGCAGTACTCCTCTCCATCTTGTCCATAGTGGGTTGGTGATGCCACTGCTGGTGTGATTTACCTGGATGGGAATTCCAGGCTTTCCCTGGCATTGGGTTGGCCTATTGTGTTGGTGTCCCAGCAACCTGTACTTCTGCACAAATGTCAAAGTCTTTATGAGAACAATCATGGAGTTAGCAACGACCCACATTCGCTAAGCTTCACAGGGTGGGGACTGATCTAGAATCTGCTCTCGTGAGTACACAGTAAACAACGTAAACACAGCGCTTCAGAACTTATGCTTGCTTAGTTGTCTTCCCACAAGATACAGCGCATCCTTAAAATGTTAATTCCTTGCTGTGCAAGGAGATCTGCGGACTTCAGGAAATACACCATATTTCTAAAGCACTGTCTAAATCTATGGTCTACATTTTCTGGCGCTGAGGAGAAACCTTGTGTCCGCTATTAGCCAGGGTCTCATAAAACGTTGCCTGAAGCTTAATAGATGTCACATTTTAAACCAGGGCATCACCCAGGAGTTTCAATTCCTCTCAAGGACGTCTAACAAGGCGTTTGTCTATTTTGTCTATTATTATCCACATAAACGATGGCCTGAAATATCGGTGTCGCTTGTGTGCCAAATGCTTTGCGGCCGATGGCGCTCCAGCAGAACTTGGCTCGCCTCGTCCTGTTTCCTCACGGCTCTAATTGCAATTCAGTAGTGCGACCGCATCCGGCCGTGGCAGGAATTCAGGATGTCAGTTAACTTGACTTGAGGATTGCGACTGCGCCATCCTTGAGGACCTCAACAGCATAAAATATGAGGGTCAGTCAGGGTTCAACCCCTTCAGGCAGCCCCGAGTGGGCTTCTGTGGCGAATGCTTCGGTCAGTCTTCCTTTTCCTGCCCGGCGGGATTCCTTCCACTGACTATCCAGCTCCTTCCTCACTAATGTGGTGGTGGGTAGTTGTCCCCATTCCCTTCAATCAGCTCTTAAGTTCACAAGTATAATTGCAGTGAATATGAGCACCATAAGAAAGGTAGCCCTGGGGAAACGACAGCACACTGGCAGACCAGGCTACCTTCTCTAGGGTATACACTTATTATTATCATAATAATTCTGTAAATGAATAGTGTTTCTCTGTAGAGCCTTTCCTTTCATATATATACCTTGTACTTTTTCACCCCCCAACTGTACAGGTCCACCTCTGGAGGCATGGTATTGTAGTCCCTCTCACTGATGGGTTTTCTCACTGGACCGCAGTTGACCAACACTGACTTACTTGTCTTGGTACAAGTGTACCAGGAACAGCGTCCCGATGTTCCTGGGATGTTGATGAGATGCTCCCGGGATGTTCCTGGGGGTATTATCACTGCTTGGGGCGAATGAGTCAGACCCGCACTAAGTCCAAGTACCTGGAGTCGTTTTTGAGATGTTTCTGGGGCAGGAGTGTGAGAAACAGGCCAAGTGCTAATCCCACTTCGCTCCACTTTCGCGCACTCTATGCGATTCCAGCAGAATCCTGATTCCTGTTGGGGGCGGGACGATGGGAAAAGGGTGCATGTGTGTGGGTTGATGTCGGACCCCAAGAGGGTCGGAGGGTGGGTCAGCCTGGGCTATTTCAGCACGATGCTTTTGTTCCGTGACTTTCTTAAGAGCAGCAGACGCCGAAATAGAGACAGAGAGAGAAGTTTGTCTCCGTACTCCTGCTGGGAGAAAACAAAAAAGGGAACAGACGTTCCCGCTGCTTTCTTCGTCACCGCTGTCACTCGGTATCCGTGGCAACCTGGCCCGGCAGCCGGAGCTTCTTGTCACCGCGGCTAAGCGGATCGAAAGATTGTTAAAAAAAGGAAAAATCTGCGGCAGCTCAAAACTGCTGCGCCCTCCTGGAAGCGGCACCCCCGCGTGTCATAGGATGATGACATCACACAGTCGGGGGGCGGCTTTGATGGATGGGGAAGATAAATAAAAGTGCTTCCTTCCTGTCTTTTCCTCCACATGCCCCCCACCTCCCCCCCTGCCCTCGCCTCTGCCATCCAATCACTGGGCCAGTCTCCCGTGAAATGGGCATACATTGCTGACACAAGCGTTCCCGAAACCGGTCCCGACAGGCCGCAGGAAAACTCATCAGCAGCGTCCTTAACCTTTTGCGGGTCTTCCCTTTTTCACAGTGGTCATTCTCTTCATCCTGTGGTCCTCATCAAACGTTCCCATGGTCAGCGAAAGTCACGCACTGTCCCCTGAGAGTCTGGGGCGGCGCGATAGCGCTGCTCGAGTGGATTCGCTCCTTTAATGTAGAGATGTTTCAATTATTACATTCATACTACTGGTGATAAAGCGGTCAGGCCATGCTAACATCCTCCTTCTCTGACATCCGGACACGTCCCCGTTCTTTCAGTCTTCTGGTATCTAGAACCAAGAAGCTCCAAAGCTGCTTTACACTGCTAAAAGTAGAAGATCCTTGAGGAACTTTTGGAGGTTCTTCAGTTTGAAACTGTGGAGAAACCTCTTCACGTGCAGGTCAGTTCTTCGAGAAAGGTTCCTCAAAGCATCTTACGAGGTTTCTCCAGTTTCAGCTGAAGAAACTTTAGCAGTGTAGAAACCCTCGCTGGACCTGACGCACCCAGAAGCCATAACTGGTGTAAAACTAGAAAGTCAGGCCCCAGGAGAACCAGGTTCTACTTTAGAACCTCTTATAAAAAGACCAAAAAAAGTTCCTTTGTAGAACCTTCCAACTTTAAAACCTGCTCAGGATGTCAGTCTCTATTCTAGAACATCTCAGTGCCAAAACTTCTTACACAGCCAAGTTCTGATCCATTTAAAACTTTTTAGAAAGTAGAACATTTTTCTATTCTAGAACCATTTTCCATTTTAAAACCTCTGAGAAAGTCATATCCCACTGTACAACCTTCTAGAACATTATGTCCCATTCAGGAACCTCTGAGAAAGTCATACCGCACTCTAAAACCTCTTAGAACACTAGGTTCCATTCTAGAACATCTGAGAAAGTCATACCCCGCTCTCAATTCTCTTAGAACATTAGGTCCCATTCTAAAACCTCTGAGAAAGTCGTACCCCACTCTAAAACCTCTTGGAACATTAGATCCCATTCTAGAACCTCTGAGAAAGTCGTACCCCACTCTAAAACCTCATGGAACTTTAGGTCCCATTCTAGAACCTCTGAGAAAGTCATGTTCCACAAGTTAAAAGTCCTGTTACGCTTTAGAACCTCTGAGAAAGTCATTCCCAATTTTGGAATTTCTTGGAAAGTCGGGTGGAAGTAGGAAGCCTCACAGAGCTCTAGAACAGTTCCACCTCTTCACCACAGCTCAGCCAGGTGAAGCTCCCTGGGCTTGGTGATGGACATGAGCACAAACGCAGTCCCGCTGTCCGTCTCCATCTGAAGGCCTAGTGTTCTCCATGTGCTGCTATTTGCATTTAATATGGAGCCGTTTATTTAAACGGACGCTCGTTTGCGTGAGATATTCGCGCTGTCACGGGTCACATTTCTGAATATGGAGGAGCTTATTTACAAAGAGTGGCGTCTCTGACTGAATATTGAATGGATATTTGCATAGCGAGGTCGTGAGTGGGTGTACTGGGATTGTTATTATGTAAACTGCCATCTGGGTCTCGCTGGTTTTATTTCGAGCAGGGAAGGAGGGGGCTTGAGGAGAAATCCACTGGCACTGTCTGGCTGTACGTATGTGTGTGTGTGTTTGTGTGTGTGTGTGTGTGTGTGTGTATGTGTGTATATGTGTGTGTATGTGTGTGTACCATGCATAAACACTGAAGACCTGAGCCCTCCGATACCTTCTAACCCGGTCTCAGACCTGCATTGACTTGGTGGCTGTGGCTTGTTCATAGGTTCACAGCCATCGTTAGGAAAGACAAGATGATGCAAATCCCAAAGCTTCATAAAATGGATCAGAACTTTCTAATAGGTTCTAGAATGGACCTTGATGTTCTAAGAGATTTTATAATAGGATTCTCAGGGGTTCTAAAACGGATCAGGGCTTTCTAAGAAGTTGGATCAGAATGTTTTAAGAGGCTCTAGAAGAAAAAATGGCTTTCTAAGAAGTTGTACGATGGATCAGAACTTTCTAAAAGGTTTTGGAAGGAAACATGGCTTTCTAAGAAGTAGTAAAATGGATCAGAACTTTCTAAGAGGTTCTAGAAGGGAACCTGGCTTTCTAAGAAGTTGTAAAATGGATTAGAACTTTCTAAGAAGTTCTAAAAGGGAACATGGCTTTCTAAGAAGTTGGATCAGAATGTTTTAAGAGGCTCTAGAAGAAAAAATGGCTTTCTAAGAAGTACGACAGATCTACGACAGATCAGAACTTTCTAAAAGGTTCTGGAAGGGAACATGGCTTTCTAAGAAGTTGTAAAATGGATCAGAATGTTCTAAGAAGTTCTAAAAGGGAACATGGCTTTCTAAGAAGTTGTAAAATGGATCAGAATGTTCTAAAAGGTTCTAAAAGGGAACATGGCTTTCTAAGAAGTTGTAAAATGGATCAGAATGTTCTAAAAGGGAACATGGCTTTCCAAGAAGTTTTAAAATGGATCAGAATGTTATAAAAGGTTCTAAAAGGGAACATTGCTTTCCAAGAAGTTGTAAAATGGATTAGAACTTTCTAAGAAGTTCTAAAAGGGAACCTAGCTTTCTAAGAAGTTGTAAAGTGGATCAGAACTTACTCTAAGAAGTTCTAAAAGGAGAGGTTCCTTAAAGTTGTGAACTGAACCAGAACTTTCTAAGAAGTTGTAAAATGGATTAGAACTTTCTAAGAAGTTCTAAAAGGGAACATGGCTTTCTAAGAAGTTGAACCCCCCCCCCCCCCACACACACTGTTCTACTATGCTGTCCTCCAGTGTCCTGCGGCGTCCTCCAGTGTCCTGCGGTGTCCAGACTTCTGCTTTTTCTGTAAAAGATTCAAATAAAAAGTCCTTGCCCCTGATAGTCTGCCTCACCCTGCTTTCCATGGCCAGGGAGTAGCTGGGGGGCTTGGAGGGGCGCAGCCCTTAAAATACCGAATGTGCTTTATACTATCAGTATGCAAGGCATGCTGGGAAACACAGTCCTTGCCTCAGATATTCAGAATCGTTATTTGGCGCGTGCCCCCAGAATGCCCGGAGGCTCGCTGCCGTCATTGTAAAATCACATGGCGTGCTCTCAGCATACGCAGCATGCGGGGGTGGGGAGGGGGGGAGCGTGGTCTCAGCCTGAGGTGGTACATCGGTATGCGCGTCCGGCCGCTGGTTCGAGGAGGAAGGTCCGGCTGCTACAGCGTTAGTATGCATGCTGGGAGTTGTAGTTGATGTTGCCTGATGCCGAGCAGGTGGTGGTGCATGTGTTTTTGGCGAGGTGCCAGCATGTTAAGTCGTTGAGTAAAGACAGAACAGCCTGAGTGATTCATGGCGAAGTGAGGCGAGTGTGTGAACACGCTTTACTGGTGAAGGTGCTTCAGAAGGGTTCTCCAAGTTCTAACATGGAAGAACCGCGTCCGTGGAGTCCATTGGTCCTTTATGTCTTAACGGCTTGAACCCTGGGCTGCTGGAAATGATTCAGTCACTGCTATAAACGATTCAGTAATTGTTATAAATGATTCATTATCTACTATAAATTATTCAGTAATTGTTATAAATGATTCATTATATACTATAAATTATTCAGTAACTGTTATAAATGATTCATTATATACTGTAAATTATTCAGTAATTGTTATAAATGATTCATTATATACTATAAATTATTCAGTAACTGTTATAAATGATTCATTATATACTGTAAATAATTCAGTAACTGTTATAAATGATTCATTATATACCATAAATGATTCATTGTCTACTATAAATAATTCAGTAACTGTTATAAATGATTCATTATATACTGTAAATAATTCAGTAACTGTTATAAATGATTCATTATATACTATAAATTATTCAGTAATTGTTATAAATGATTCATTATCTACTATAAATGATTCAGTAATTGTTATAAATGATTCATTATATACTATAAATAATTCAGTAACTGTTATAAATGATTCATTATATACTATAAATTATTCAGTAATTGTTATAAATGATTCATTATCTACTATAAATAATTCAGTAATTGTTATAAATGATTCAGTAACTGTTATAAATGATTCATTATCTACTATAAATGATTCATTATATGCTATAAATAATTCAGTAATTGTTATAAATGATTCATTATCTACTATAAATAATTCATTATGTACTATAAATAATTCAGTAACTGTTATAAATGATTCATTATCTACTATAAATTATTCATTATATACTATAAATAATTCAGTAACTGTTATAAATGATTCATTATCTACTATAAATTATTCAGTAATTGTTATAAATGATTCATTATCTACTATAAATAATTCAGTAATTGTTATAAATGATTCATTATCTACTATAAATGATTCAGTAATTGTTATAAATGATTCATTATCTACTATAAATGATTCATTATCTACTATAAATGATTCATTGTCTACTAGAAATAATTCAGTAACTGTTATAAATGATTCATTATCTACTATAAATGATTCAGTAACTGCTAGAAATAATTCTGTGTCTTCTAGAATGTTTGTCTACTGTAAATGATTCAGTATTCAGTGATATATTATCTACTTTAAGTGATTCGGTGTCTACTGCACACAGTGATCCAGTAACTGCAATAAATGATTCAGTATCTACTATAAGTAATCAATTATTTACTTTAAGTGATTCAGTACCTGCTATAAGTTATTCCGTATCTACAGCAAATGATTTACTATCTACTGTATCTATCTACTATCTACTGCTATAAAGTCTACTTACTTAGTCTACTTAGTACTCAGTATCTACTTTAAATGATTCAGTATCTTCTGTAAATGATTCAGTATTTCCACTTAAATGATTCATTACCCACTTAAAGTGAATATGTACTTTAAATTATTGAGTAACTGCTATTAATGATTCAGTAGCTGCTAAAAATGATTCCATATCTTCTAGCAATGATTCAGTCAGTGCTGGAAATGATTCAGTACGTGATAAAACGATTTAGTAACTACTAGAAATGATTCAGTAGGTGCTGGAAATGATTCAGTAGGTGCTGGAAATGATTCAGTAGGTGCTAATAGAGGAATGGAGGGGTGGGCCCACTATAAGGGGGTTAATTCTCCCTTTATAGTGCCGTTATTTTTAAGAGTGCACGTAAAGCTTCTCATGCACGCTCACGCCTTGGTGTGTCTGTTTCCAGGCGAAGGTCAAGGGCACGTCCACTGCCCCAGTTTTAACTGGTTAGGTGTGTGTGAGTGTGTGTGTGTGTGTGTCCTGTGAGACTGGAGAGGATATCCTTATGGTGTAAACCAGGATGGAGTGGTATTGTACTGAAGACATGCTCCATTAGCATCAACAGGATACGGGGTCGCAACCCACATGTGCGCCCCCAGAACCCCCCCAAGCCCCTCCCCCCGGGTCTGAAAAACAACGTCAGTACTGTGTTTATGTTCACAAGTGTGTGTTTGTTCAGAGGTCAAGGATGCACTCACTGTCCTTGCACTCTCTCTCTCTCTCTCTCTCACACACACACACACTGACTCCACTTTCAGCTCACCTTCTTGCCTGGCAGTGTGATGCATTTAGAACCATGTGGGGTGTGTGTGTGTGTGTGTGTGTTAAATAAAAAAGACAGTTCTGCCATAATTTACAGATTTTCTCTCTCTATTCTCTCTCTCAATGTGCAGTGTGTGTTTTTGTGTGTGTGTGCGTGTGTGCGTGTGTGTGTGTGTGTGTGTGTCTGCATGTGCTTGACCATGATGATTGTGTGTGGGCAGGAAAAGGCGGCTATTTCACAGATTATGATTGTTATTGTGTGTGTGTATGTGTGTGTGTGTATGTGTGTGTGTGTGTGTAAACAGGTTGAGAGTGATTACCTTTTCAGGGTTTAAAAAATAGCACACCCCTCCCTCTCTCTCTCTCTCTCTCCCTCTCTCTCTCCCTCTATCTCTCTCTCTCTCTATCTCTATCTCTCTCACTCTCTCTCTCACTCTCTCTCTCTCCATCTCTCTCTCTTTCTCTCTCTCTCTATCTCTATCTCTCTCACTCTCACTCTCTCTCTCCCTCTCTCTCTCTCTCTCTCCATCTCTCTCTCTTTCTCTCTCTCTCTGTCTCTCTCACTCGCTCACTCTCTCTCTCTCTCTCTGTCTCTCTCTCTCTCTCTCTTTGTTTAATTACTCAGTCCTGTAAGTTGGAGCTCATGGGAGAAAAACATGCTTTCATTACTGACTGTGTTCATCTGTCCTGTGAAGTTTGTAAATGTGTGAGGTGTGTGTGTGTGTGTGTGTGTGTGTGTGTGTGTGTGTGTGATCTTGTTTGTTAGTTAGTTTGTTGTTGTTGTTCTTCAGAAAGCCGCCCACACACACAGGCCTGCTGCCCACCGAACCAAAGGTGCCGTGTGGTTTAAGGCCTCTTTCACACTGTAGACCGTACTGAGCTTCTGTAGGTCAGCTTTACACACACCCACACACACACACACTCACACACACACATAATGTTGACCCAAGAAATGTTCACTGTCTGCATGAACACTGGATCAGAGTAGAGAATACCTAGTCAGGAGAAACCAGTACTCAGAAGTGTCTTCTGATTCATTACTGAATCATTTATAGTAGACACTGAGTCATTTTAGCAGTTACTAAATCATGTGTAGTAAATATTGAATTATTTATAGCAGGTACAGATTTATTTATAGCAGATACTGAATCATGTATTGCATATACTGAATCAAACATAGTAGATAGTGAATCATTTATAGTAGATACTGAATCATTATAGCAGTTGCTGAATCATTATAGCATTTACTGAATCATTTGCAGGAGATACTGAATCATAGAGAGCAGCTGATAAATCATGTTGACAGTTGAATCATTTGCAGTAAATATAGAATGATTTATAGCAGTTGCTGAATCATTTGCAGTAGATACTGAATCATATATAGCAGTTGATAAATCATTATGACAGTTGCTGAATCATTTATGGTAGACACTGAGTCAGTTTAGCAGTTACTGAATCATGTGTAGTAAATATTGAATTATTTATAGCAGGTACAGATTTATTTATAGTAGATACTGAATCATTAATAGCAGTTGCTGAATCATTTGCAGTAAATACTGAATCATTAATAGCAGTTGCTGAATCATTAATAGCAGTTGCTGAATCATTTGCAGTAAATACTGAATCATTAATAGCAGTTGCTGAATCATTTGCAGTAGATACTGAATCATTAATAGCAGTTGCTGAATCATTTGCAGTAAATACTGAATCATTAATAGCAGCTGCTGAATCATTTGCAGTAGATACTGAATCGTTTATACTAGGCCAGCGGTACAGTGGAGTCTGTTGATGCTGCTGCAGTAAATCACTGATCTGGATGTTGTTTGGAATACTGTATGACTGTAGGCTGTGTGTGTGTGTGTGTGTGTGTGTGTGTGTGTGTGTGTATAAAAAAGACAGTTGGCAGAATGGGCAGCCTCAGCAATCTGTTCAAACACACTCCCACTCATGCACACACAAACACACATACACACACAATCTGCAGCAAGGAAAGGAAGGATACATAGATGGGGCAGTGTGTGTGTGTGTGTGTGTGTGTATGAGAGAGAGAGAGAGAGAGAGGGAGAGTGTCAATAATAAAATACTGTAGTAAAATCTGTATTATTTTTATATATTGTTTGCCTTTAAACTACTATACACACACACACACACACACACACATATGGTTATAATTATGGGATGTTCCGACCAGGTTACTTTGCCCACCGTCTGATCTGAGTCTCTTAACGTTGAGACTGAAGCTGAAGTGTGAACTGAACTGAATTTGTGTGTGTGTGTGTGTGTGTGTGTGTTCACAACACTACAGTGGTCAGTTTTCCTGTTGCTAATTTATCTTTTCTCTTCTCTGTGTCCTCTGTGTCCCCCCCGTCCCCCACCCGTCCCCTGACTCTTCTGGCTGTCCCCCTGCCGGTCGCCCTTCTCTCCGAAAGGTAAGAGTGACGTTCAGTATCGTGATTAGAGAGTGTGTGTGTGGAGTGTGTGTGTGTGTGTGTGTGTGGTGTGTGTGTTTGGAGTGAAGAAACTGAAACCCTGTAGAAAACATGGGCAAAGCTGAAGCCGCCTCAGGTCCAGCTCCCCTGCTGGCTGGTTGCAGTATGATGTGTAGCTCCGCCCCCTTCCCCATATGTTTTAATGACAAAACAGCCCCGCCCTGAAGAACGCCAGGTCTTAGCTTAGCAACTTAGCTCACATCCAGTTTTGGCTTCTCCACCAATAGAAGAACAGATAGGTCCTTCGAGCTCTTCAGTGTGGGACCCCTCAGCTGTTCCTCCGGCCAAGTCTGATCCGGAGCGAGGGGGCGGGATCCGAAAACGCGGGAATGGAGAAAGATTTCACAATTTCCATGACAACATCTTTAATGCTTTCTGATTTAATAAACCAGTTTTTATTGTTTTTTAATTTGGGCTTCTGATGAGCAGATAAAGCTTACACACACACACACACACACACACACACGCACGCACACACTGGTTTTAGTCATCACTCACAGTCTGTCCTCAGGAGGGAATTGGAAAATGGTTGCTTTATTTATTTTTGTGACCTCATTGGTCTCTCTCCCACACTCACACACACTCACACACTCACACACACTCACACACACACACAAATTCAGCTCACTTATCAGTAATTCACTGGTGTGTTTTTCATTAGCGTTGAATGAAGTAGCTCTGTGGGTGTAAATGTGTGTGTGTGTGTGTGTGTGTGTGCGCACATCTTCCTTTTCAGACTGAAATCAGCCACACACACAAAAAAATGAGAAAAACACACATCTCCTACCCTCCCTCTACATACACTATTTGGACAAAAGTATTGGGACGCCTGCTCATTCACTGCTTCTTCTGAAATCAAGGGTATTAAAAGAGCTGATCCTGCTTCTGTTGGAGTAACTGTCTCTACTGTCCAGAGTAGAAGACTTTCTACTAGATTTTGGAGGATTGCTGAGGATTTGACTGCATTCAGCCACAAAAGCATTACTGAGAATAAAATGTTGAATGATGATCACCACCCCGCCTCATCATCCCCAACTCATCCCATTTAAAAGTACTAGATGTAGCTCCTCCACCATCATTCCAGAGAACACAGTTCCTCCACTGCTCCACAGCTCCTCAATGCTGGGGGGCTTTATATACACCCCTCTACCAGCCCACGCCCAGCATTATTAGGCAGCATGGAGCCAATAGGGTCATCAGGTTTAATTGTGCTGGGGAGTCCTATTCTATTGGCAGTACTTCTTCTCTACAGGGACTAGACAAGCTGTGTGTGCATTTGCACATCTGTGTCAGCAATGGGTGCAGCTTAAAGTAGCTGAATGTATTAATTAGAAGGGGCGTCCACAAACTTTTGGACATATAGTATACCTTCTCTTTCTCCCCTACCTCTCTCTACCACCATCACCTTTTTTTCTTTATCTCTCTTTTCCATCACTTTCTGCTCTCGCTCTCTCTCTCTCTCTCTCTCTCTCTCTCGCCCGCAGACCACGACCCCTGCTTATTTTACAAGAGCCCACAACAGGGGCAGCTAAATGATGCATGCAGTAAGGCAGTAATATATAAAATAAGAAGGCGAGCGAGAGGGTAAGAGAGAGGGGGCGAGAGAGAGGGAGAGAGAGCGAGGGATGAAAGGATGGTAGGGCGGGTTTTTATGAATTTGATGAAGGTCAGCTTTCTTTCATTTGGGCGATGAGGCTGTGAAAGTCTCAACGAAGGCTTATAAAGGCTTTAGAAACGTCTGTAAAGCTCTCGTAAAGCTCTTATAAGGACGTGGTCCGGCTCTGCTGCCGCACTGCTTGTTTGTCAAACACACACAAAGGATGTTGGAACATGGCAAGTAATGTGTTTGTAGAGTTTAAGCACACACACACACACACACACACTCTCGATGGCTTCCTGATCACCTGGTGGGAGCTCTGGAGGAGTGTGTCGAGGCTCAATTAAGCGAACAGTGATAGAAGCTCAAACACACTCTCAGCTGTGAGAAAGCCGGCCAGAAGGGTTCTTAGCCAGAGAGGAACCACTGTGGGTGACCAGACCCTTGACCCCTCTGAAGATTAAAGAACCTTCACATCATGAGAAGTTCCTACCTCACACCACTGATGAGGTTCTAGCTGTCTGGACTATTCTGTCACATGTATACCATCAAGGGTCTTTGGTGGATCTTTTGATTGATCTTTTGAAGGAGCTTTGATTAATGGCTTTATTGATCTTTTGAAGGAGCTTTGATGAATCTTTTGATGGGTCTTTTGAAGGATTTATGATAGATCTTATGATGGATCTTTTAAAGGGTATATGGTTGATCTTTTGATGAATCTTTTGAGGGGTCTTTGATTGATCTTATGATGGGTCTTTTAAAGGGTATTTGATGGATCTTTTAAAGAAGCATTGATTAATCTTTTGATTGATCTTTTGAAGGAGCTTTGATGAATCTTTTGAATGAATTTTCAAATGATCTTTTGAAGCGTATTTGATTGATTCTTTGATAGATCTTTTGAAGGATTTATGATAGATCTTATGATGGATCTTTTGAAGGGTATTTGGTTGATCTTTTGATGAATCTTTTGAAGGGTCTTTGATTGATCTTTTGGTGGATCTTTTGAAGGATTTTTGATGGATCGTTTGAAGAGTATTTCATTAATCTTTTGATAGAACGTTTGAAGAGTATTTGAATAATCTTTTGAAGGATGTTTGATAGATCTTATGATGGGTCTTTTAAAGGGTATTTAATGGATCTTTTAAAGGAGCATTGATTAATATTTTCGATTGATCTGTTGAAGGGTATTTGATTAATCCTTTGATAGATCTTTTGAAGGATTTTAATAGATCCTATGATGGATCTCATAAAGGGGATTTGATTGACCTTTTGAAGGATCTTTGATAGATCTTTTGAGGGATCTTTTGAGGGGGTCCATTTAAGTAGACTGCCTAGACTCTTAAAACAAAGGTTCCTGTGGCTCTATTCAGAACTATCAACAGCTCAAAGAACCATACTTGAATACTCCAATGATTGTTGGCCTGGTTGAAGGGTTCTGTTGTAGATGGTAGGTGATTTAGAACCTTTTTTTTATTTGTTTGGTTCTGCCACTTAACCCAGCTATTTGTAGCCCCCTCCCTAGAACTAGCAATTCTCCCCACACCCCAGCCATCACACTTGGTGGAAAGCACCAGGTCCCCAGCTCCACCACACCAGTTAACAGGTGGCTGTGCCGGCCAACATCAGCCCCCCGGAGAGAGCACAGATCATTTAAAGCTAGTACTATAAGCCCAGGACGGGTTCCACAGTCACAGAACCCTTTGTCAGGGCTGTCCAGTCTTTTCTTGTGTCCAAGCTGAACCTTGGACACCCCTGGCCTGGAGAACCTTTTACTGGGTTCTTCTTTAGTGCACCACTTTAGCGCAGCCCAAAAAAAAAACCTACAAAGGGTTCAAATCCCAGCCAGGAGCGATGTACTGTCCTTCATCTGTGGCTTTTCAACCTGCATCCGTAAACCTACCTTTGAACATTCAGGTAGTTGCCTGAAAAAACCCGGGTAACACATTTTAATGGAAAGTGTAAACAGGGCCATTGATTCGTCCTGGTCGAAACTTGCCATTTTTCTTCCTGAGAAGCTATACAGTTGCCTGGTGGAGTAACGATTAAGTGCTTTGCCCAAGGGCACAGCGGCAGGCAGGTCATATCTTGGTACATATATTTTAGATCCTGGTACAGCCCTCCAGTTCACAGTCATCACAGTCATCGATCAAGGACACCTGGTCCACTCTGGGTTTCAGACGACAACCTTGCAGTTGATGGCTCGCTTCTCTTGCCACTAGGCTACCTGCCATCAAATCTTGCCAGAAGGTTTTACCACCAGAAGATTCTACCCTAAACTATTGCTGGTGTCCTAGTTACATCAGGTCTTATCCATCATACGTTTGGCACTTGAAATGTTTGTACCAAGACAGCTGGACTGGACCATGAACCATGAAGCCGGAGCCCGTTCTTCAAGGCCTTCAGCCCTTTCTAGATAAGACTGGACAGCCTGTCCTGGAAGGAATAAATCAGGGGTACTTTTTTAAGCTACTTACCAAACTTCAGCAAACCTCCCAGACATCATCTTCGTGAGCAGCTCACACTTCCATTCTCTAAAGACTGTTATGTGACTGAGCTTTGCCTCCAGAGATTTGACAGGTTCACCAATTCCTCCAAAATACCACCATTTATGGTGCTTCGCTGCCTTAATTCCCAGTCTTTTTAGACTAGCGATGATGGCAAGATCTACAGTTTCACAGTTTCAGAACTTGAGGAGGGCCCCAATAATTGACTGCTAATTGATCCCTTGTTCATTGCTCCTCCTAGAACTAGCAGTGCTCCCAACACTACGAGGCTAGAGTCCGATATACATGAAGTCCCCCCCCCAGCTTCAGACATCAGAGCCATCTACCCACCCAGAGAAAGCACTGCCAGTTGTGCTCCCTCAGACGCTGGCTGCCGATGGCAAAGCAGCATGGCTCTGGATTCAAACTCATGACCCCCGGGTCATAGTGGCAGCAGAAGGCATATGTTTGAAGGATTTTCACTCATCTAGGTCATTGTCAGATGTGTATGTATACACCCACGGATTCAGCCATTGTTTTACGCAAAGCACGTCTAACAATGACCTAGCTTTGCCATCGGCAGCCAGAGTCTGAGGGAGCACCTTGGCCAGGATACACCCCTAGACTTGAATGACTACCAAATGACCTTACACGCTTCATAAGATCATAGTTCTGAGGGTCTAAACACTGGGTAACAGCCTCCTTCCTCCAGCTGCTCACTCAGAACCAGTCATCAAGATTATCTCCCAAATCCACTCGTCAGGAGCTGCTACTGGATAAGGAAGAAGGCAGTAAATCCCCCATTGTCATGCCCAGTGCTTAATTGATTCTGCTGAAGAAAACGACTAGCTTGTACTTGCATCACGTTCCCCTTCCCCAAACGGATGGCCTGAGTCCACAGCTGTGGCTCTGCTCGTCCCAGCAATCCTGTCACTGGGACTTTGAGGTTAATTTGGACCAGCTTTATTACTGAGCTGAGCGTTGCCTCCAGAGTGTTGACACGCCGTCACTCATTCGCTGAACAATGCCCCCGGTTTTAGCCGTAGTTTCGCGCGAGGCACATCTAACGAGCTGAAAGTTAGCAAGAGACAAATCCAGGTCAGTTCCTAGCAACTGCTCGGTAACTGCTCGGTAATCTCTCGGGACTTGCGAATATGCGTAATTCTGGAAACCTGGCCAGCCTGTCCTTGGCAGGGTTAGAGTGCGGAATAATGAGGGTGTAATTAGAGGAAGGCATGCCTCGAGATCAGGTGACTCGCCTGAGACTTGACCTGTCTCGCAGTGTCACCGCGGAGAGCAGTAGGGTCGGTAGAGGTAGGGGCGGACGGGCTCCTCGCGAGAGCTCTCCCGTTAATGACCCGCGCTAACAGGTAGTGTGCCGCGACTCGGCATGCTCTTTTTCCGTTCCGTGACACCTCTCAGGTTAGCGTAATGATGGCGCATGCTAAAAATAATGCCGCCAAAGGTTCCGGACTCGTCGGGAGGACGGCGCGGCCTGTGTAGAGCGTACCGCCGGCTCGCAAATGAGAGGGGCCTTGCGCGGCCTTGTGTTCCGCCATGTCCTTTAATGGTTAGCGATGGGAGGGGGGGTGTAGCACGCGCGAGAGAGAGAGAGAGAGAGAGAGAGAGTGTGTGTAAGAGCATGCGGTGCTGTCACGCGGTAACTAAGCAGATGTCTCTAAATTGTCAAGGGAGGAGAAGATGGAGCAAATCACAGAAACAGACGAATAATGATCCCCTCTGTTTCTCTACAATAACAAGGTGAGATTTAGAAACAGAGGCCGAGAGAGCGAGCGAGAGAGCACGCGAGAGAGCACGCGAGAGAGAGGTCGCATGCGGTCAGAGAAGAAAATCAGTGGAGAGGAAGCGGGTGACGGGGGGGAAAAGCGGAGTTTGCGGAGTGTGGGGGGATTGGCGCATAATTTAAGCTGCAAACATGTAATTAACAAGAGCAGTGTGCATGCGACATTAATTAAAATCATCAAACTGTAATCACACCAGGGGAATAATGAGGGAGCGAGTGAGTGTGAGAGAGAGAGAGAGAGAGAGAGAGACCTTACTCCAGTCTGGAGCAGATGAAATCCTGCACTCCCTTCCGTTTAGCGGTGCACTAGCTGTTGTATTCCGGTGTAAAGGCTCAGTCGCTTCAGTGCTCCTGCTATTATTCCCACCATTGTGGCGGAATATTGGGCGTAAATTGGAAGTGGAGGGAAGGTAAACTAAGCACTCCCACCACTGAGGACCGTTTCAGGAGGGAGTCGGCAGGGAAGGTTCGTTTCTTTCTCGGAAATGTTGAATTTCACTGCAGGGCTTAATGGTTACCAAGGCCCAAGACCCGTTCCTGGTCCAGAGCGGCATCTCGTAAACATTCATGCGACAGTTGACGGCCTCATGTTCCAGCCCTGACTTCACCGAGTTAGCTAGTTAGCGAACTGCTGACCGGTCCCTTCTGCAAAAGCCGTTCTTTCAGAGCTACGTCGACTTGTTCAGCTCGCGATTCAGACGCACCAGCTCAGCGATGAGCAGCGTAATCAATGCCAATGGCCGGCAATCACCGTCCCATCCACCCCTGGATAATCCCTTCTGTTTCCGTGGCAACCAGGGAAACAAAGACAGTCACTCGTTCCACTTGAACGATAAGAGAGCGACGGCGAGGAATTCAGTCGGACCGCCCCTGCGGAGATCCGAGGGGTTCGCAATTATCCCAACGCCTTGTACCGAAGGAAAATGAGTTTCCGACGTGGTGTTATTAACGTAGTGTTATCAAGCGACATATGTGGAGCGGCCATGGTACAATCTTTGGTTTGGACCAGTGTGTTGTGGAACAATAACCTCGGGTTTAGCCGAAGTTTCGCGTTAAGGAAGACGTCCGGGTCAGTTCCTAGCAACTGTTCGGTAACTGTTCGGTAATCTCTCGGGACTAGCGAATATGCGTAATTCTGGAAACTTGGCCAGCCTGTCCTTGGCAGGGTACAGACAGGACTACTGAGGGTGTAATTTGACGAGTCCGAGGAACCGGGTTCCTCACTGAACAATCGTATAGCACAATGTTGCCATGGTGATGTTACCAATATGGTGTTACTACTCTCGTGGTGTTACCTCAGTGATGTTACACGAAGGGACGGTACTTGGGATCAAGCTGATGGGACCTATGTTGATACCCACGTAATGGGACCAGTGTGGTGCCACCGCGACCACCACCACCACCACCACCACGGTGGGACACATGGGACGTTACCCACGTGGCACCAGAGTGGCAATCGGCCAAGGATGCCCAGCGTGTGCCTAGCTTCAACACAGACAAGGCGAGGGAAGGGTGGGGAAGAGGATGCTGATATCCTGACGTGTCCCGAGGACAAGAATGTCCTGGTCAGATGCTAGAGGCTCCCGGTCCAAAGCAAACAGGCCGCTCGTCCCGTTCTCCCCACCTTTCCTTCCATCATT
>NC_132888.1:40076223-40085299 GCF_030463535.1 Salminus brasiliensis | reverse complement strand
TTACAGGGACTCGACTGGACTGACTACAGGGAACTGACTACAGGGACTCAACTGGACTGACTACGGGGACTCAACCATAGTATGGGGACTCACCTGGGCTGAGTACAGGGAATTGACAGGACTGACTACGGGGACTCGACTGGACGGAGTACGGAAACTGACTACGGGGACTTGACAGGACTGACTACGGGGACTGACTACGGGGGCTCGACTGGACTGACTACAGGGACTCAACCGTAGACTCACCTGGGCTGACTACGGGGACTCATCTGGGCTGACCAGGGGACTCATCTGGGCTGACCAGGGGACTCGACCGGACTGACTACAGGGACTCAACCGTAGACTCACCTGGGCTGACCAGGGGACTCACCTGGGCTGACCAGGGGACTCGACCGGGCCAACTACAGGGACTCGACCGGACCGACTACGGGGACTTTTTCGCAATCTTTTGATTGATTGCATCTAATTGCATTTGAAGTAGGGCCGGAGCGATAAGGTAAAAATACTATAATCAAGATATTTAAAGACTTTTTTTCACGATAATATCGTCACATTTCCCAGCTCTAATCTAAAGCCAGTAATCAGTCATGTTACTTAGATGATTTATTATAATTTCTTTTCTTTTGTTGACCAAACGTATCCTTTGATGTGGAGTTCTAGAGTCTGGAGGACTGATCTCTACGAAGTTGCGTAAAATTCACTGTATCGAACGTCCTGTTGGTGGTTAAATGGTGGTAACTTCTTAACATCTGGCAAAGCTTAGTAGAGACAGTGGTTGTAAATCAGATACCTCGTTAAACAGCGCTTCGTCTACGAGGAAAAGCTCTAGCATAGCGTTGCTAGCATGGAAAAAAACCTGGTATCTCCATTTTTTGCCCATTTTCCACTTTTTGACGTGGTTTGATGTGAATCTGGTGAGTTTGGTTTCCTCTTGGTCTCAGATATTAAAATACACCCCAAAATACCTAGAAAGCAGCGTAATTGAATTAAATTAATTGGATTTATTGGATTAAATGGAATTAAAACTGAATTTTAGAAACGTGTTTAATTAGGTGAAATGGACTAATTGCATATTTTTTAAAAAACAACAAGCAATCTGAACTGAATTAACTCTTAAACCCGCTCTGTTATTGTGAAATGACACTGAACTGGATTCCTGAAGAAGAAGGAGAATATGATAATATGAGCATAGAGAGAGAGAGTTCCTTCCCTTAAAGCTTTCTTATGAGTCTGATATTAAATTTGATGTCTGAATCATGTTTTAATAATATCAGCGTAATAGAGTGAAATCTTAGAGGGGAGAGAGAGAGAGAGAGAGAGAGAGAGAGAGAGGTGTAGGTGGGGCGAGCGAGAAGGAGGTTTTTAATAAAACGCACAGAATCACCAGTCAAATCAGTCCTTTTTTACATGATTTTATTTACAATAATAATAAATGTAGAGTAGATTTGCATATCAGAAAAAAAACACCAACCGTGATTAGATTGAGCTCAATGTTTAGAAAAGAATAGTCACATAATTCACATCATTTAGAGTCATTTTCCTGTTCATATTTCTTATAACTTCATTTATAACATTACATTTATTTATTAGAACTTCATTCTGGATATTAAAGTTATTTTATATTTCACCTATTAGAAACTAATTCAGGGTTGTACATTTAATAGAATTTCATTCTGTTATTTTGCATATAGAATTTATAGAACTTAATTCTGGATATGATTGTTATTAGAACTTTATTTTAGATATTGAATTTTAACCTATAACTTCATTCAGGATATTACATCTAGTAGAACCTAATTCTGGATAGTACATTTATTAGAACTTCATTCTGGAAATTGACTTTATTAGAAATTAATTCTGGAATTTATTGTTATTCAAACTTTATTTTGAGTATTAATTACATCAGAACTTTATTCTTGATATTTCATTTATTAGAACCAAATACTGGATTGTACATTTATTAGAACTTTATTCTGGATATTATATTTATAGAACCTAATTCTGGATACTATATTTATTAGAACTTTATCTTGGATATTGAATTCATTAGAAATTTATTCTAGGTATTATATTTGTTGCAAATTTATTCTAGATATTATATTTATTAGAACTTCATTCTGGAAATTAAATTGATTAGAAATTAATTCTGGATATTAATGTTATTCAAACTTTATTTTGAGTATTAATTACATCAGAACTTTATTCTTGATATTTCATTTATTAGAACTTCATTCCGGATATTGAATTTATATATATATATATATATATATATATATATATATATATATATATATATATATATATATATATATTTATTATTCTAAACCTTTCATTTCATTAGAAATTCAGCCTGGACTTTAATGTTATTACAGTTACATTATTACAGATATTTCATTTATAAGAACTCCATTCTGGATATTACTGGATATTAATACATGCATTGTACCTGTACGTGTTTATATATCAGTAGCTTCATGAACACAGTGTGTAAAGCTTTATGTCATTTCTGTAAGTGCACAGAATCGCCTCGCCCTCACTCGCGCAGGCATGCAGGAAGGCCATTAATCTGCCGCGGTGTTCCAGGCCGAGGGATTTGCAGTCGGTAGTGTTTAAATGAAGCTAAAGGTCGAGCTGTGCCGCATTTCCATTTAGAAGATTGGAAAAACCCAAACGGTTCAGGTTGACCCGAAGAGCCTGCAGGCAGTGTGGGCCGAGCGAGTGTTAATAACGCAAACAAGACATCAGCGTCTGCTCACACACCACAGGGCAGAGCGCGAGAGCGAGCGAGAGAGAGAGAGAGAGAGAGAGAGAGAGAGAGAGAGAGAGAGAGAGAGAGAGAGGAAGTGTTGTAGTGTGCTTAATTGGACTTAATTATGTCTGTCCTTGTGAATTTCTGTATACAGTATATTGTTCATATCAAAGGCAAACTCAATCAAGATGTGGAACATGCATAATTTATTAACCCCGCCCCTAAAACAGGCCATTAATCACCAGCTACCATCACAGCCATAAATCATCCACAGCATAAATTTACAGAAGCCTCGACTCATCCAGCTGCTCAGACTGGATCACAAACCGGGTTCTTTATAGAACACTGTAATCCATTAGATATAACCCCTCCAACCATAAGCTCCGTCATGAGCCTGAATCCTACGTTTTATACTCAGTACCAAGTACTCAGTAAATACCAATTACTCAAGAAATACCATTAAGTAACTACCAATTACTTATTATCTAAGCTAACAGATACACCCTAACTAGCAATTACTTCATAGCTACCAATAATTCAGTAACTACCAATTACTTAGTAGCTACTAATTATTCAGTTAATACCAATGGTTTAGTAACTACAGTTTTCACAAACTATTAGTAAATGGTAAATACCAATTTCTCATTAACTACCATTTAGTAACTACCAGTTGTTTAGTAAATACCAATTACTCATTAACTGAGCTAACGGATACATCATAACTACTAATTACTTAGTAGCTACTAATTATTCAAATAATACCAAAGATTTAATAACTACAGTTTTCAGCAACTATTCATTTGTCAAATTATTTGGTAACTACCAATTACTCTGTATCTTTTAAATAACTACCAGTTAATTAGTAACTATGAATTACTGACTAACTATTAATTAGTAGCTACTAATTACTCAGTACCTACTGGATACACAGTAGCTAGTATCTATTACACAGCAACTTCCAATTACTCAGTACCTACTAATTACTTAGTTCCTAAACTTTTCAGTAACTGCTAATTAGTCAGTGACTACCAGTTATTTAGGAACTACCAATTACTGAGTTACTACTATTTTTTCAGTACTATTTAGTAACAATTATTTAGTAAGTACTAATTACTCTATCAACTATCAATTATATGGGAAAGAATTATTACTCAGTAGCTACCAATTACTTAGGACCTTGCAATTACTCTGTAACTACAATTATAAGCAACTACTGATTAGTAACTACCAATTATTTAGTAACTACCTGTTGCACAATAATTCTCAATTACTCAATAGTTACTCGGCAGGTACAATTTCAAGTCTTTTGCTAATTAGTCAGTAACTATTAATTATTTACTAATTACCAATTACTCTGTAACTACAATTTTAAGCAATCGCCAATTATTTAGTAACAATTGCTCAGTTACTACAACTTTTAGTAGCAATTACTTAGGAACTACTAATTACTAATTAATTATGAATTACTCAATAACTACCAATTATTTAGTAACTATTATTTACTCAGTAGCTGCGGTTGTATTTATTTTCAGTTATAGTTACAAATTACTCCCAATTACAGCCAATAATTTATGAACTATCCATTACGTAGTAAATACTATTTACTGCACCAGAACCACTGGAAGAACCACTGGAAGAGCAGGTGTCCACAGACTTTTGGCCATGGAGTGTAGTGGTGCTGTGTCAGGCTGCTTACCTCCGTCATTAGACGTCCTTAACATCCATTAAGGTGTAATCCTTATTAGCCTTATTAGGAATGCAGCTGTGTGTGTGTGTGTGTGTGTGTGTGTGTTTACGTCTTCTCTTTGTGTGTGTGTGTGTGTGTGTGTGTGTCACACCTCAGCCTCTTATAGTCTCCAGGGCTATTGTAGTGGACGGCTGCTTTTATGTGTGTGTGTGTGTGTGTGTGTGTGTGTGTTATCCACCCTGTGAAAAACAAAAGGGAGTTAATACACCTCTGGAGCGTTCGGCCGAGCACCTGTGTCTCTCAGTGTCTCTCTCTCTCTCTCTCTCTCTCTCATATCTGGAGCTGTCAGCAGCCTAATTAACCCCTCAGATACGAATAGCAATCAAACTGAGTGCTGTGACATTTGAAGGACGTGCATGCTCTGAATACTTAACACACACACACACACACACACACACACACACACATACACACACACACACACACACACACATACACACACATACACACAGATACTCACACACACTGGCACGCAGGGGCAAGTGAATGGCAAATTACCCCTCTAATCCTGTTTCCGCTGTGCTTTGTGTGTGTGTGTGTGTGTGTGTGTGTGTGTGTGAGCGTGTGTCTGTGTGTGTGTGTTTATACCTGCTGTCTGAGGCATTACCATCAATTTCCCTTATTTCTGTCCGTCTTCATTTGATATAATCCCCGATGATCACCCCCCCCCCCCACACACACACACACACACACACACACACACTCACACACACACACACACACACACACACACTTCAGTGCATTTATACCTTGATATTATGGCTTTATTCTAGGACATGAGGACATAGGAGCGGTGTTGCTGCACAGTAGAGCAGGGCAGGGCTCCCTCCTGAAGGTCTTTTACAGTAAACAGGGGCTCTGATTGGCCGTTCTATCAGCAGTCCCACCAGCACAGGGGCTCTGATTGGCCGTTCTAGCAGCAGTCCCACCAGCACAGGGGCTCTGATTGGCCGTTCTAGCAGCAGTCCCACCAGCACAGGGGCTCTGATTGGCCGTTCTAGCAGCAGTCCCACCAGCACAGGGGCTCTGATTGGCCGTTCTAGCAGCAGTCCCACCAGCACAGGGGCTCTGATTGGCCGTTCTAGCAGCAGTCCCACCAGCACAGGGGCTCTGATTGGCCGTTCTAGCAGCAGTCCCACCAGCACTTCTCTCTGAAGGTTCTCTTGGGGTTCCAGGCCTCAGCTTGTCCTCCACCGCTCCTGTGATCTCCTGTTTCTATAGAACCGGCTCCTGACAACACTCTAGTCCTCTCCTGCTCTGATTGTTGTCTCCAGAAAAGAATGTGAATATCAATATTTATCTAAATAAGGCAGATTATCCTGGAAAAAAGTGAATGTTAATCAAAATAAGCCAAATTCACATCATTTATATATAATAATTTATATAAAATATTCACAAATATTCTGGTAAAATTCTCTAGAAATTTTGTATCAAATAAAGTCAAATTCTCCTGAAAAAGAAAGTAAATATTTATCAAAAAAGTCTGATTCTCTAGAGAAAAAGTGTTTTTTGTATCAAATAAAGTAAGATTCACCTAAAATAAGTCAAATTCACATAAAAATAAATTAATATTTAGCAAATTAAGTCAAATTTTCTAGAAATTTTGTAATTTTATATCAAATAAAGTCAATTTCTCCTGAGAAAGATGTGAATATTTATCAAAATAAGTCAGATTATACAGAAAAGAAGTGACTATTTATCACAATAAGTCAAATTCACATAAAAAGAAACTGATATTTATCGAATTAAGTCAGATTCTCTAGAAAAAAAACTTTTTTTTAATCAAATTAAGTCAAATTGTCCTAAAAAAGGAGTGAATATTTATAAAAATAAGTCAAATTCACTAGAAATTTTGTAATTTTTTGTCAAATAAAGTCAAATTCTCTAGAATTTCTATCTTTTTATCAAATAGTCACCTAACATGAAGTGACTATTTATCAAAATAAGTCAAATTCACATAAAAAGAAATGAATATTTAGCAAATTAAGTCAAATTATCTAGAAATGTTGTACTTTTGTAGCAAATAAAGTCAAATAGTCAAATTGTCCTGAAACAGAAGTGAATATTTGTCTAAATGAATCTGAACGTCTTTCTCATTCCCCCCCTGCTGGCTGCTGGCTGTGTTTTAGGGTGGAGTGATGAAGTAGAAGCTCAGTCTTCTGCTGGGATTAAACTTCTGAACTTCTGCAGGAACTTCTTTAAGATCTGATACTTTCAGGCTTTCAGCCCCAAAATCAGCCGACAGGGACAAGCAGGACATCGCCTTGGAGTAATAGATAAGAAAGTGTGTGCTTGTAGAAGAGTGTGTGTGTGTGTGTGTGTGTGTGTGTGTGATTGTGTGTTTAAGCGAGCTCCTTTTAAAAGGTTCTCAGTCAATTCTGCTTCAGTAAATTGAAAGTGGGATCAATGCAGCGGAATTGAATCCCGCTGTGTATTGTCATAGGCTCCTTGAGTGCTTGGTGAAGTGAGAGAGAGAGAGCGAGAGAGAGAGCGAGAGAGAGAGCGGGGCGTGTAAAGTGTGTGAGAGTGTGTATCTGGACATCAGTCGTTTGATGGAGGTCTTTTTCGGTTGTGGAGAAAATCTGAGAGTGAACAGAATGGACGGCCGCTCTCTACAGCCGCCAGACCCGGCTTCTAAAACCGGCCCAAACCCACAAACCACGCCGTCTTCTCCCGGCGTTCAAATTCACTTTATTATCCTGAGCTTTTATAGTTTATAGTTTATAGACAAAAAACTCAGTTTTACAATAAAATTATGAATTTGTAATCAAATAAAACTGAAAAAATTACTTTCTGGAGATGAAATATTGACCTCTTATCTGGAGATCTTAGCTTATTTTTGTTGAAATTCAGACATTTTCTTTTTAAACTCTGAAATAATATCACAAGAGTTTAAGATTTTGTTGTAATATTGAATTAGTTTATGAAGATTTGGACTTATTTTGATAAAATACTGATTAGCTAACTGGAGATTTGGGCTTTCTAAAGAAAATGTCAGTATTGGAATAAAATAAAATTTGCGTTAGACTTAGTGTTTAAATACTGACTTATTATCTCGAAATTCTGTTTTATTTTTGTTGAAATACTGACATTTTCTGGAGATTTTGGCTAATTTTTGTTGAACTGCTGGCAGTTTCTGGTGGTTTTGACTTATTTTCTTGACATTGTGACCTATTTTCTTTTGATACTCTAAAATATTATCACAAGAGTTTAAGATTTTGTTGTAATATTGAATTAGTTTATGAAGATTTGGACTTATTTTGATAAAATACTGATTAGCTAACTGGAGATTTGGGCTTTCTAAAGAAAATGTCGGTATTGGAATAAAATAAAATTGAAATAAAAACGTATTTCCTGGAAATTCTGTTTTATTTAGTTGAACTTCTTACATTTTCTGGTGATTTAGACTTTGTATTAGACTTTGTGTTTAAGTACTGACTTATTATCTCGAAATTGTGTTTTATTTTTGTTGAACTACTGACATTTCTGGTGGTTTTGACTTATTTTCTTGACAATGTTACCTATTTTCTTTTGAAAACTTTAATATTTTATTGTAATACTGAATTCTGGAGATTTTGACTTTCTAAAAAAAAGTTATTTAGTTGAACTTCAGACATTTTCTGGTGATTTTTGTTTGTTGAAATCTAGAATTTCTATCTGGAAATGTTGTCTTATTTTGTTATACTACTGATTTGCTACCCAGACTTTTGGCTTTTTACAATTTCTTCTTATTATAAAGAAAATGTCGGTATTTAAATTTCAAAAAATTGAAATATTGACTTCTTTTCTGGAGACGTAGACTTGGCGTTAGACTTATTATCTAGAAGTTGTGTCTTATTTTGTTGAAATACAGACATTTTCTGGAGATTTTGACTTATTTTAAAAAGTAAAAACTGCAGGATGAAATATGAATATGGATGGATGTGAATGGAGGCCTGGAGCAGAACCTCACTCTGAGATCCAGCTTTATTGCTTTTTTCAGTATTTTTTTTCAGTATTGCTTATTTCAGTATGAATTTAATTCATAGTGGTTACTGAATAAGTCTTAGTAGATATGCATTAATTTATAGTGGCTAATAAATAATTCATACTAGGTACATAGAAAAGTAGGTCAGTAATTACTGAGTAATTACTAATAGTTACTAAATAATTCATAGTGGTTGCAAATGTAAGTAGTGGCAGTTAGTAAATAATTCATAATGGCTGTGCATATGTATAGTTTATTGTAAATGCAGAACGATTCATGGCAGTGGCTGAATAATTCATAGTGGTTATACATTATACATAGCGGCTTCTAAATAACTCATAGTGGTTGATTAATAATGTATAGTAGTTATTGAGTAACTCAGTGGTTGATAGTGGATACTGAATAATTCATAGTAGTTATTGAATACTTAATAGTGATTATCAAATAATTTATAGTGGTTACTAAATAATTCATAGTGGTTACTAAATAACTCACAGTGGTTGATTAATAATTCATAGTGGTCTATTACAAATTCATAGTGGTTGATTAATAATTCATAGTAGCTACTAAATAACTCATAGTGGTTGATTAATAATTCATAGTGGGTACTGAG
>NC_132888.1:40051223-40071223 GCF_030463535.1 Salminus brasiliensis | reverse complement strand
GGGCAAGACTAGGCAAGTTCTCCAGGACACAGCACCGCAGCACAAGATCTACTAGACTAGGCAAGTTCTCCAGGACACAGCACCGCAGCACAAGAACCACTAGACTAGGCAAGTTCTCCAGGACACAGCACCGCAGCACAAGATCTACTAAACTAGGCAAGTTCTCCAGGACACAGCACCGCAGCACAAGATCTACTAGACCAGGCAAGTTCTCCAGGACACAGCACCGCAACACAAGAACCACTAGACTAGGCAAGTTCTCCAGGACACAGCACCGCAGCACAAGATCTACTAGACTAGGCAAGTTCTCCAGGACACAGCACCGCAGCACAAGATCTACTAGACTAGGCAAGTTCTCCAGGACACAGCACCGCAGCACAAGATCTACTAGACCAGGCAAGTTCTCCAGGACACAGCACCGCAGCACAAGATCTACTAGACTAGGCAAGTTCTCCAGGACACAGCACCGCAGCACAAGATCTACTAGACTAGGCAAGTTCTCCAGGACACAGCACCACAGCACAAGATCTACTAGACTAGGCAAGTTCTCCAGGACACAGCACTGCAGCACAAGATCTACTAGACCAGGCAAGTTCTCCAGGACACAGCACCGCAGCGCAAGAACCACTAGACTAGGCAAGTTCTCCAGGACACAGCACCGCAGCACAAGAACTACTAGATTAGGCAAGTTCTCCAGGACACAGCACCGCAGCGCAAGAACTACTACACTAGGCAAGTTCTCCAGGACACAGCACCGCAGCGCAAGAACCACTAGACTAGGCAAGTTCTCCAGGACACAGGACCGCAGCACAAGAACCTCCTGGTCATGGTTTGGAGCTACTTTGTGAGGCAGGGCCTGGAAAGATCTCCCTCATAGAATCTACTATGAATGGTTTCCCATTCAGGCAGCAATGTATAGTGTACAGTTCTCGGTTCTAGACAGTTAGTTAGTTACTTATTTCTGCAGTACTTTTCCACTTGATTATGGGCTATGAGATCGCAATGCCGGAAACCCCCTGCGATGTCTTCGAAGCGGATGCATGGAAAGGCTCGGATTGGTAAGCGGTATCGAACCGGGGTGCGTGCTCGTAAACCAGGAGGCTGAATAAGCTGGAGGCAGATTTACGACATCGTCCATAAACACAACGCCACATTCTGCAGCATCCGGGCTATACAAATTAAACACACACACTCGCCCCCACCCACCCACACACACTCACACACAATACGGCCTTTATTTATGTCTTCAATTTCCTTTCCTTCTATCTTCCTATCTATTTCTTTCCTCATCGCTCGCTCTCGCTCTCGCGCTCTCGGCAGACAGATGAGTGTGTGTTTTTCTTGTTAGGCATCTATATTCAGCAGCAGATGGCTGATCAATACATCTTTCATCATCCGCCCGTGTATCCATGCGTTTCCTGTGTGCGTGTGTGCATAGGTGAGTGATATTAATAGCTGACCTGAGAATTCGTCCATGGGAACTGAAGCAGAATCCAGTTCGATTAACTGTTTAGAAGTGTGTGTGTGTGTGTGTGTTTTTTTTAATACCTTCAAAAGAGCTAATATAAAATATATAAATACATATGGTGCATATTAATATGTCATATAGGTACTTACAACTACATATAGGACAAGTCATCAGAACCGAGAACTGTACACTATGCATAGCTGCCTGAATGGGAAACCATTCATAGTGGATTCTATGAGGGAGATCTTTCCAGGCCCTGCCTCACGAAGTAGCTCCAAACCATGACTAGGAGGTTCTTGCGCTGCGGTGCTGTGTCCTGGAGAACTTGCCTAGTCTAGTAGATCTTGCGCTGTGGTGCTGTGTCCTGGAGAACTTGCCTAGTCTAGTAGATCTTGTGCTGCGGTGCTGTGTCCTGGAGAACTTGCCTAGTCTAGTGGTTCTTGCGCTGCGGTGCTGTGTCCTGGAGAACTTGCCTAGTCTAGTGGTTCTTGTGCTGTGGTGCTGTGTCCTGGAGAACTTGCCTAGTCTAGTAGATCTTGCGCTGCGGTGCTGTGTCCTGGAGAACTTGCCTAGTCTAGTAGATCTTGCGCTGCGGTGCTGTGTCCTGGAGAACTTGCCTGTGCTGCGGTGCTGTGTCCTGGAGAACTTGCCTAGTCTAGTGGTTCTTGTGCTGCGGTGCTGTGTCCTGAAGAACTTGCCTAGTCTAGTGGTTCTTGTGCTGCGGTGCTGTGTCCTGGAGAACTTGCCTAGTCTAGTAGATCTTGCGCTGCGGTGCTGTGTCCTGGAGAACTTGCCTAGTCTAGTAGATCTTGCGCTGCGGTGCTGTGTCCTGGAGAACTTGCCTGTGCTGCGGTGCTGTGTCCTGGAGAACTTGCCTAGTCTAGTAGATCTTGTGCTGCGGTGCTGTGTCCTGGAGAACTTGCCTAGTCTAATGGTTCTTGTGCTGCGGTGCTGTGTCCTGGAGAACACCTTCCATCACCCCGATGCAGTCCACACCCCGATGGCTTGCTAGTACCATCCGAGGCAAGGGTGGCTACTCCCACAATTAGGGAGGTGGTCATAATGTATATCGTCGCTGTCCAGTGAAAATCATGTATCTTAATTTTTGTCCTTTTTGCTTCTGTACACTGAGTGAAGACTTCTGGACAAATGGACCAATAGAAATGCTCCAAAATGACTAGAAAGAGCTTTAACCAGTGACTTTCATTGAAAGTTACAAAGGTTTTTTTAGACGTTTCATTGGACGGCAACAATATACATATATATTATAGGTAAATATAAAATAATGCAATATGTCCCCTATATATTGTATAGGTAGACCGTCTATACAAGCCCTCAGATCTGTGTCTGTGTCTTGCTCTTGCTCATTTCGTCCTTCCATTTGTTCCGTTTTAATTCCCCGTCCGGAAGCTCGAGACTGAAGGAGAATTGAATGAATCTGACTTCAAGGTAGAAGGAAGTACTTCTGCCTCATTTCACTCTCCCTTTCATCAGGGACGTATTCTCTGAAAGTGACCTATTCCACCGACTCATCCATTTAAATCCTGACTCACAGGCTTTAGCATCCTCACCCCCGCTCAGCTTTTGTTGTGCTTGTCAGTCACCACTACCACTCCGGCCTGTTCTCGACTCGGCTTTTCTGCGCTATACACCCCAGACGTCCACTTCATCAGGACCTCCTACCTTGAACACTACCTTGAAATAGGGTTCCATATAGTACTGAATGGGTTCTTTGACTCTTAACAATCATGGAACCTTTTTTAGTCCTGTATTGCTTTTACCTTTACTGAGCATGAGGTTTTTCTTACATGAGGTTGTGGGTTCGATACCCACAACTACTAAGACGTCTCATTAAGCAAGGCCCCTAACCTTCTGGAACAGTGTGCGGCTTTTCTTGATCCATGTTCTACACCACACGATCGTTCCAAGGCATTGTGGAATCGGGACGACGGTGTTAGGCCTAATCAAAAAAATGTGGTTCTAAGAAGGGTTCTTGGAGCCATGCTACACAGGAACCATTTTTGTAATAGGTATGTGAGTGTGAAGAACTTCCTCAGTGCCTCAGGAACTCCTGACAATCCACAAGCTCTTAAAAGAACCATCAGCTCTTTCAGTGGGTTCAAAGAACCTGGAGGAACCATTTTCTTTTAAAGACATTCTTAAGAACTTTTGAGGGTTTCTTGAAGAACCTGTATATGAACCTCAATATGAAACCAAAACGAAATGTGAGGGTGAAGAACATTTAAGTTGGTAAAGAACCTAGGCATCAACCTCATTACACCTCTAAAAGGTTCTTCACATACATCTCTTGGAACCCAAGTGGTTCTTGGTTCTATGGCATCTTTGTAGCACCTTCAAAGGAATATGGCGCCTTTCACACCTGCTATTTTGGTTCAGACCAAACTGACCAAAGTCTGAAGTTCTGGACCAAACAAGGTAGATGTGAAGGCGCCCTTTCAGTGGTGGTCAGGAGTGAAAGGGTCAGGACCAGATGTGTCAGCCAGTCAACCTTCTGATGTCGATCAGACGTCAGCTATCTGTTCCACAGTGTCTGACATTTCCACCACAAAGGCATCTATCTGTTCATCGGCCGGTTGATCAGACCACATGGGAGGGGTTCACGCCTGCCATCTGATCTCGCTCGGCCTTCTCGGGAGTCCGGTCACTCGCTGGCCATTACTGCTTCCAGTCTCTAGTCACTTTATCAGAAACGCCTGCCTCATAGGTCAACATGCTGGTGGTGTACACTTGCTGTGACTGTGGTCCATCTGTTCATTCACAGTTGGTCAGCATCTAGCCTCATTTATCATTGGTCAGTTTCTGACCATAGGACCTCTTGTCTGACTAAATGTGAGGGATGGACCAACCATATAGCGCCCTCTGCAGGTCCAAATGTTTGCAGACACCTCTTCCAATAAATGCATGCAGCTACTTTGAGTTTCACACACTGCCGTTTGGTTTGAGCGACGCACCATTTGGTTTTTGGTGTCAAGTCAAATTTATTAGTACAGCTTTTTACAACTGTTGTCGTCACAAAGCAGCTTTACATAATTAATAATTAGTAAAAGACAGAAAAAAAAGAAATAACGTAAGACATGAAGGATCAAAGACCCCCAGTGAGCAAGCCAACGGAGACAGTGGCAAGGAGAACCTCCCTCAGAGCTGGAGGAAGAAACCTTTGGAGGAACCAAGACTCACAAGGAGGACCCGACCCATCCTCCTCTGACCAGAACTATTTATAAATTATTGATAAAAATGACCAAACCAGATACAACAGATCATTAATAGTGGTGATATTAATATTAATAGTAGCAGATAGTTACGAGTCCATTTAGGTTTGAACATGGTCATTAAACAGGTAGCAGTGGTAGGCGGGTGTGCCGCTGGTCTGACACAGGTGGTGGTGGATGGGAGGCCTGATGGTCGGACTGGTAGGTGGCAGCTGGTCTGATGCAGGTAGAAGGGACCTCAGCGGGCAGTCTTCCAGCAGGTCGGGCTGAGTGGTCATTTACTCTGATTTTCAGTGTAGTGACCAGGAGAAAAAAGGCACGTAGCCTTCGGGAGGCTTGAGCCCTCCCACATCCCTCAAGGTACCCCTCAAGCTTAGAATAAATAAATGGGAAGATGTGCAAACAGCTGGAAAGTAAGTGTTCCTCATAAGGAGAATCATCTCTCAAAGGCTTACCTTATATAAGACAAACCACACACACACACACACACTCTGGTATACAGTAAGAGGCTCAGTGGGGATCAAAGCCAGGCTGAAGGATTACTCGTCTATGGGAAAGCGCTACCTGAGTACCTGCACTCAGATCCAGCCTTTCTTTTCATCTTCTCTCATCCTTCTCTCTCATCCCTCAGTCTCTCTCTCCTCCTCCTTCTCCTTCTCCATCTCCCCCCAGCCCAGTCCAGCCCAGCTTAGATCTTTAATAGAGGTTAAGGACAGCTCTAATCCCCTGGCAGAATAAACAGCTTCAGAACACTTGACATTTCTTAATTCCTGAGTAATTATTCATTCGTCGACTCGCCGCAGTCACAAAAGCCGACCGCCCCGTTCATGGGCGCTTGGTTCGGGTGTGGCTGGCCCATCAGTCCAGAACTCAGTGCCTCAGAAACCCCCTTTTCACATAGTAAGCTGACTGGAGGAACCGATGGCTGGTTCCTGGGGCACCTGTCAAGGGGTGGGATATGCTAGGCAGCAAGTGAACAGGCGGTTCTTGAAGTCTAACTGACTCTGACAGGGTCAGAGCATCTCCAAAACATCAGGCAGGTCTTGTGGTGGGGTGTTCCTGCAGTGTGCAGTGGTCAGTACCTACCAAAAGTGCTCCAAGAAGGACAACCGGTGAACCGGCGACAGGAGAACGGGTGATCAAGGCTCATGGAGGCCCCGTGATGTCTGATGTTGGTGTCCAGTGGTGTCCACTACCTTCAGACTGAGCTCCTGAAAGAGCTGGTCTTTAGTTTGCCTTGGGTTGTTACCTGCCTGATGTTCTGGAGATGCTCTGACCCAGTCGGACTTCAAGAACTGCCTGTTCACTTGCTGCCTATCATATCCCACCCCTTGACAGGTGCCTTAGGAACCGGCCAATAGTTCCTCCAGTCAGCTTACTATGTGAAAAGGGCAAGCAGCTCTCAGCTGTTCTCCTGGACACCCAGGAGAGGTTTGTTCCTCCACCTCCAGTGGCAGGATGGAGATCTAGGTGTCTTGAGGGATGGTGGGTTCTCTAGTGAAGCTCTACATAAAGGTTGAGGACTCATAGTACACAACAGGAGGCTTTGTAGGCCTGCTTCAGGGCAGGAAAGGTGGAAGGGCATGATGAAACACATGGGAAGACCAGCAGTGGTCAACTCTTGAAATGACAAGGGATTAAACGAACAAGGGATCTTAGTATGGATCATAGGTACGGAAGGGCTGGTCCATTGTTGGGGGCTTTCTAGGCCAGCTTCGGCGTTTCAAATCTGATGCAGGCAGCAATAGGAAGCACTGTCTAGGAATAGGAAGCGTCCACCTGGGGTTGGTTTATGGTTTATTATCTTGTATCGTCTCGGACCTTCAAATTAAACCTCTGTGTACGGAGACACACCCGTCCCAGTCCTAGTCCCAGTCCGCTGAAGACTCTCCAGAGTAACCGGGACCACTCTTTTAAAATTGCTATTCGTGATAGATATTCGTGTTGACAGATGACTGGGTTGATTGAAGATGACAAGATGGATATGAGACACGAGGACCAACTGTCGCTTTTCATTTCGAGGTGTTCCCAAGCAAAGTGTGTTTTATCGCTAATTTAATTTCCAGAGAGAAGAAAGTAGAAGACGGAAAGGGAAAGGCACTTGAGTAGGAGCAAGAAATATATTGAAACCATAATTGGGATACATTTATATATATATATATATATGTGTGTGATTTTTAATGAATATATGATCACTTTCTTGCAATTTTCCCGAAATTGAAAAAAAAAACCACGAGAAATACAGTAATTCAACCGAGCTCTCGAAATCCTCTCGGACAGCTTATTAAAACCCAAGGGAAAGATCTCCGCCTGCCGCCCACTAATATGTGGCTAATTGCGTTTTCATACCATGGCACCGGCTAGCCCTCATAACCCTCCGGAGAGACGGGGATCCAGTTTCCTTGGAAACATGCAAAAGGGCCCTGCTAAAAATACAAGGCATTTTTTTGACGCCAATCAACAGTCTGTCACACTCCAACAGGTGTGACATTTTGCCCACTTCTAATTGTTCTAGCGGCCCGCCCCCGAAACAAATAAGTGCCGAAAAGGCCGCTTTTCTAAAAATAAAAAAAAATATATATATATTTTTTTAATTTAACCATATTAATTTATTTCTCTTATCTTGAGAATCAGAGAAGCCAATTAAATATCACCTGTATTAGATGTTTCACAAAGAAGGCTAATTAAACCATATCAGCTCATTTGCATTACATTGGATAGATAGATAGATAGATAGATAGATAGATCACTTTATTTATCCCACAGGGAAAGTCAGTTTTTACAGCAGCAAAATCAAACAAGAGAGCAGCATGATAGAGGCATAAAAGCGTAAAAGTGTAAAAGTGATTGTAGTGCGGTAATAATTACATTAATATAATGTAATATACAGAATGAATTATGTGTAATGTAACAGTGCAGTAACAGTAACTACATTAATATAATGTAGTGATGTAAGGCATCCTGGGGTATCATTACAGTATAGAGTGGCAGTGGCAGTGCAGATGACAGAGCTGTGTGGCAGTACATACTGATGAACAGAAAAAGTGTCCGATTGAGAAACAGCGGGACTGTTCTATTAGTACACTCAGTGCACAATAATGTCCCGGCACAGTGACGAGGCGTTGTACAGCGAGATCGCTGTTGGGAGAAACGATCTCCTGTACCGTTCCTTACTGCTGCAGAGCTGAAGGAGCCTGTTACTGAAAGTGCTCCGCTGCTTGACCAGTAGATCATGGAGGGGGTGGGAAGTGTTCTCCAGAATGGCAGTGAGTTTGCTCAGAGTCCTCCTTTCCACAACCACCTCAAAGCCTTCCAGAGAGCAGCCCAGGACTGATCCAGCTTTCCTGATCAGTTTGTTGAGCTTTCTGGCATCTCCACTCCTGATGCTGCCTCCCCAGCAGATTGCAGCAAAAAAGACAGCACTAGCAACAACAGACTGGTAGAAGGTCTCCAGCATATTGCTGCACACATTAAAGGACCTGAGCTTCCTCAGAAAGTAGAGTCTGCTCATCCCCTTCCTGTACACAGCCTCTGTGTTGGCCTTCCAGTCCAGTTTGCTGTCCAGGAGGACACCCAGGTATTTATAGGTGTCTACCCGCTCCACATCCTGACCCGTGATGGTAATGGGACCGGTCGTGGTCCTCTTCCTCCTGAAGTCCACCACCATTTCCTTGGTCTTGGCCACATTGAGAATCAGGTGATTCCTCTCACTCCACACGACAAAGCTGTTAACCAGGTCCCTGTATTCTCCATCCTCATCATCCCTGATGCATCCGACTACCACAGAGTCATCAGAGAATTTCTGAAGGTGGCAGAGTTCTGACCTGTACTGGAAGTCAGTGGTGTACAGGGTAAAGAGGAAGGGAGAGAGAACAGTTCCCTGTGGTGCTCCAGTGCTGCTGACTAAGCACTCAGACCGGTTGGATCCTAGCTGCACATACTGGGGTCTCTCAGACAGGTAGTCCATGACCCAGGCAACAGTGGACCTGTCCACCTGCATTCTGTCCATCTTTCCCCCCAGCATCAGAGGTTGGATGGTGTTGAATGCACTTGAGAAATCAAAGAAAGTGATTCTCACTGAGGAGTTGTTGTGGTCCAGATGGGCGTGCACCTTCTGCAGTAGATAGATGATAGCATCATCCACTCCGACCTGTTGCTGGTAAGCGAACTGGAGGGGGTCCAGGAAAGGGCTGACCTGAGGACTGAGGTGTGTCAACATAATCCTTTCCAGGACCTTCATGACGTGTGATGTGAGGGCCACAGGTCTATAGTCGTTCAAGGAGGAGGTGGTAGACTTCTTTGGAACAGGAACCAGGCATGATGTTTTCCACAGCACTGGCACCTTCTCCTGTTTGAGGCTCAGGTTGAAGAGGTGCTGTAGGATCCCACATAACTGGGTAGCACAGACCTTCAGTACCCTTGTGCTGATCCCGTCAGGTCCTGAAGCTTTTCCCAGTTTCAGCTTCTCCAACTGTCTCTTCACCTGGCCAGTTGTCACATTACATTTCTACAAAGTGCTAAATACACACATTTACTCTCAGTTTTGATTGAACAAACTGGTCATTTTCATAATGGAGACCAAACACATGTCCCCACAATGTCACACAATTTCTCTTAACAATTTGAGGAAATTTGGTCCCCACAATGAGCTAAATACACACACAGGTTCACTCTTGGTTTTGATTTCATTATTAAATTAGCATTTTCCTAATGAAGACCAACCAAATGTCCGCACAATGTCACACATTTTCTCCTAACAATCTGGGGACATTTTGTCCCTACAAAGTGCTAAATACACACATTTACTCTCAGTTTACATTTAGTATTATTATTAAAATTAGCATTTTCCTAATGAAGACCAACCAAATGTCCACACAATGTCACACATTTTCTCCTAACAATCTGGGGACATTTTGTCCCTACAAAGTGCTAAATACACACATTTACTCAGTTTTGATTAAACAAATTGGTCATTTTCCTAATGGAGACCAAACAAATGTCCCCACAATGTCACACAATTTATCCTAACAGTCTGGGGACATTTGGTCCATGTAGAGGCTAAATACACACACATTTACTCTCAGTTTAGATTTAGTATTATTATTATTAATTTTGTATTTTTCTAATAGAGGCCAACCACATGTCCTCTTAATGTCACACATTTTCTCCTAACAATCTGGGGACATTTTGTCCCTACAAAGTGCTAAATACACACATTTACTCTCAGTTTACATTTAGTATTATTATTAAAATTAGCATTTTCCTAATGGAGACCAACCAAATGTCCCCACAATGTCACACATTTTCTCCTAACAATCTGGGGACATTTTGTCCCTACAAAGTGCTAAATACACACATTTACTCTCAGTTTTAATTGAACAAATTGGTCATTTTCGTAATGGATACCAACCAAATGTCCCCACATCACACAATTTCTCTTAACAATCTGGGGACATTTGGTCAATGTAGAGGCTAAATACACACATTTACTCTCAGTTTAGATAAATTAGCATTTTTTCTAATGGAGACCAACCAAATGTCCCCACAATGTCACACATTTTCCACAGTCCTAACAATTTGGGGAAATATGGTCCTCACAAAGAGCTAAATACACACACATGTTCACTCATGGTTTGGCTTTCATTATTAAATGAGCATTTTCCTAATGGAGAACGATATATATATATATATATATATATATATATATATATATATATATATATATATATATATTGTTTTCCTGGGTTATTGATCAAATGCTAATTTACTGGGTTATTAATCACATGGTTGTAGGTTCAATGCCTGGGTCCACTAAGCTGAGCCCGGCTTTCTTAGCTGGGATATGCGAGGACAAAAGTTTGTTGTAGAGTAAAAGTATAATAAAAAATACGTCCCCACAAAAATACGTCCCCTCAAAAATACGTCCCCCACTAAATACAGATTCACTGATAGTTTGGGTTTGATAAGCATTATTCCTGGTGGAATATCAGTGAAATGTCCCCACGATGTCACACATTTTCTCATTTTCCTAACAGTCTGGGGACACACAATAGCTCAATACAGGCATATTCATAATCTCTTTGTCCTCTGCAGTAATTGGAACTGCAGGACATTCAGGGACATTGGTTTCTAGAATGGTTGTTATTATTATTTAACAGCGTCACTGATAATAAAACACAACACCACATGTGATTAGCGCTCCAGCGTTGTGGCGATCAGCACCCTCCCGCTCTGTTTCCATTGAGGCGGACAGAAAGAACGGAAGGGACGGAATAATGGCGAGGCGGATACGTGAATGCCGTTGCTGTGTGTCCCTCTGTCTCTCATTCTTTCTGTGCAGGTGTTTAGGGTTTATTATTGTTTGATTGGAGAGAATTGAACAGAGAGAGAGAGAGCACCTTTCATCCTTTCATTAACATATGAAAAACATCATTAGCATAGCATAAACAACAGCGCTCAAACTCTCTAACATCAATACTTATGGTCTGCTGCCGATTGACCAGCATACCAGTGTTTAAAATCAACACATGCTGGTTTATACTGGTCAGCTAACCATCTGGTGCTGGTTGACCAGCATACCAGTGTTCAAAACACAAGAGATGCTGGTTTATACTGGTCTGATGCTGGTTGACCAGTGTTCAAAATACATCATATGCTGGTTTATACTGGTCTGATGCTGGTTGACCAGTGTTCAAAATACATCATATGCTGGTTTATACTGGTATGATGCTGGTTGACCAGTGTTCAAAATAAATCATATACTGGTTTATACTGGTCTGATGCTGGTTGACCAGTGTTCAAAATACATCATATACTGGTTTGTACTGGTCTGCTGATGGTTGACCAGTGTTCAAAACACAAGAGATGCTGGTTTATACTGGTCTGATGCTGGTTGACCAGTGTTCAAAATACATCATATGCTGGTTTATACTGGTCTGATGCTGGTTGACCAGTGTTCAAAATACATCATATGCTGGTTTATACTGGTATGATGCTGGTTGACCAGTGTTCAAAATAAATCATATACTGGTTTATACTGGTCTGATGCTGGTTGACCAGTGTTCAAAATAAATCATATGCTGGTTTATACTGGTCTGATGCTGGTTGACCAGTGTTCAAAATAAATCATATACTGGTTTATACTGGTCTGATGCTGGTTGACCAGTGTTCAAAATACATCATATACTGGTTTGTACTGGTCTGCTGATGGTTGACCAGTGTTCAAAACACAAGAGATGCTGGTTTATACTGGTCTGATGCTGGTTGACCAGTGTTCAAAACACAAGAGATGCTGGTTTATACTGGTCTGATGCTGGTTGACCAGTGTTCAAAATAAATCATATACTGGTTTATACTGGTCTGATGCTGGTTGACCAGTGTTCAAAATAAATCATATGCTGGTTTATACTGGTATGATGCTGGTTGACCAGTGTTCAAAATACATCATATGCTGGTTTATACTGGTATGATGCTGGTTGACCAGTGTTCAAAATACATCATATACTGGTTTATACTGGTATGATGCTGGTTGACCAGTGTTCAAAATACATCATATACTGGTTTATACTGGTCTGATGCTGGTTGACCAGTGTTCAAAACACAAGAGATGCTGGTTTATACTGGTCTGATGCTGGTTGACCAGTGTTCAAAATACATCATATACTGGTTTATACTGGTATGATGCTGGTTGACCAGTGTTCAAAATAAATCATATACTGGTTTATACTGGTCTGATGCTGGTTGACCAGTGTTCAAAATACATCATATACTGGTTTATACTGGTCTGATGCTGGTTGACAAGTGTTCAAAATACATCATATACTGGTTTGTGCTGGTCAGCTAACCTTCTGATGCTGGTTGACCAGCTTACCAGTGTTCAAAACACAAGAGATGCTGGTTTATACTGGTCTGGGATTGGTTGACTAGCATACCAGTGTTTAAAACATTACATATACTGGTTTATACTGGTCTGATGCTGGTTGACTATCATACCAGTGTTCAAAATAAATCATATACTGGTTTATACTGGTCTGGGATTGGTTGACTACCATACCAGTGTTCAAAATACATCATATACTGGTTTATGCTGGTCAGCTAACCTTCTGACGCTGGTTGACCAGCATACCAGCGTTCAAAACACAACTCCTACTGGTTTTTGCTTGTCTAGTGCAGGTGTGATGCTTGATGACCAGCATGCTAGTGTTCGACAAGCTAGTAATTAGCTATGCTAATGCGCTAACCCTGAGCTAACACACAACCACATGCTAACTGTGGATTAACACACATGGTTAAAAGTTAGCTACAGCTCTAGCCTCCAGTCAGTGCAGGAACTGCGAGCTAATGCAGGGGCTAACGCACTAGCTAGCGTGCTAGGACACCGCCTTCCTGTCCTTCATCTCTTCTCTTCCTCCTCATCCTCTCTTCTCTGAGCTCTGCCCATCTTGGTTTCCGACACTGTGTGACATTAGCATAGCTAAAGACAAGTCTCTTTTACTGGACACTCTGCACGTGCTTTGATGCTAATTGGTGTACAATCCTTCATTGCCTGTTAGCCACATTAGCATCGTAGCTCCAGTGCAAAAACCCAGCTAAAGACCAGCTTTTGTTAGCAGCTGCTTTTAGAGGGTCTTTGACCAGCATGGCAAAAGTGGTCGACCAGCATAGCCAAGGTGGTCGACCAGCATGACCAGCTTGACCATGCTGGTTCACAAACATGTCCAGCTTATGCAAACTGATCAACCATCTTTACCAAACGAGTCAACCAGTACGACCAGCTTGGTCAGGTGTGTCCTGTTCATAGAGCAGCTAGCCCATCAGACCAGCCTTTTCTGGATGACCACCTTGAACATGCTGGTTGACCAGCTTGGTCATTCTGGTAATGCGGCTAAACTACGTTGGGTGTTCTGATAGACCAGTATATACAAACTGGTAATGCTGTTCAACGATCTTGGACATGGTGGTCAACCACCTTGGTCATGCTGGTGAACCCATCTGGTTTGCCTTCAGTGCTATGCTAGTCAATGAGCTTGGTCAGGCTGGTCATGCTGGCAGACCAACTTGGTCATGCTAGTCAATCACATTGGTCATGCTGTTCGACCATTTCTGTTTGACCAGAAATGACAAGCTGGAAATGCTGGTCAGCAAGCTTGGACAAACTGGTAGACCAGCTTGGTCATTCTAGTAATGCGGCTAAACCACGTTGGATGTTCTGATAGACCAGTATATACAAACTGGTAATGCTGGTCAACAATCTTGGACATGGTGGTCAACCACCTTGGTCATGCTGGTGAACCCTCATGGTAATGCTGGTCAACAAGCTTGGTCCATCTGGTTCGCCTTCAGTGTTATGCAATGCTATGCTAAGACTGGTCATACTAGTTAAGCAGCTTGGTCCTTCTGGCCATGCTGGTTAACCACCTTGGTCATGCGGTTGGACCAGTAAGGACAAGCTGGAAGTGCTGGTCAACCAACTTAGTCATCCTGTTTGACCATGATGCCAATGCTGGTCAACAAGATTGGTCTTGCTGGTCTACCAACTTGGTCATCCTGTTTGACCATGATGGTGATGCCGGTCAACAAGCTTGGTTTTAATGGTTGACTAGCTTTGTCGGGTTGGCCATGCTGGTACACCAGCTTGGTTGTACTAGATGATTTGTTAGGTCAGGTTGGTCATGCTGGTAGACCAGCTGACCCTTCAAAGTCAATTGAAAATATTGATAAAGATCCAAGCTGGTCACCCAGCTTCACCAGCTTCTTCAGCAAGATAGTGGCTCAGACTTTACACACTTCAGAGGTTTAGAGGTGTTAAAGATTCATGTTTCACATTTGGAGCTAAAAAAAACCCAAACAGTTCCTGCTGAAATTCGGGTTGGCTTGAGGAGCCGGAGAGATTTGAGTGGAGGAGGCAGAGGAGAAGACCAGGCTGGTCCAGATGGAGAATTGAGTCTTTAATCCAACACTTGTCAAGAGACAGAGAGAAAGGTGAAAAGGAGACAGCTTGAGATTCGTTGGAGAGGGGACCGAGTCGACAGATGGACAGCAGAATGAGATTCCTCGCCTTTGAGGCCAGAGACAGACTTTAACTATGAAACCAGTTCCTGAAGCAACAGCTGAAGAAAATCACATCTTCAGGAAGTTCAGGAATTCTCCTCTTCCCACATGGAGACAGTCCAGCAAGGCATGTTTAGCAGCTGTAGTTTGCTTGTTGAAGGCTACCCTGCTTCAGAGTCAGAGTCAAAAAAGGATCAGAGGCCGTGCTGGTCGACCAGCCTGGTGATCCTGGCCATGCTGGTCAACCAGCCTGGTGAAGCTGGTCAACCAACTTGATCATGTTCGTCATGCTGGTCGACCAGCCTGGTGATGCTGGCCATGGATGAACTTGGTCATACTGGTCATGCTGCTCAACCAGGTTGGTGATGCTGGTCAGTCAGCCCAGTGATGCTGGCCATGCTGGTCAACCAGTCTGGTGGAGCTGGCCATGCTGGTTAACTATCGTGGACATGTTAGCTTTATGAACTTGATCATACTGGTCATGCTGCTCAACCAGGGTGGGTGATGCTGGTCAACCAGCCCACTGATGCTGGTCAACCAACTTGATCATGTTCATCATGCTGGTCGACCAGTCTGGTGATAATGGCCATGCTGGTCAACCATCATGGACATGTTAGTCAACCAGCTTGACTAACTTGGTCATACTGGTCATGCTGCTCAACCAGGGTTGGTGATGCTGGTCAACCAACTTGATCATGTTCATCATGCTGGTCGACCAGTCTGGTGATGCTGGCCATGCTGGTCAACCATCATAGACATGTTAGTCAACCAGCTTGACCAACTTGGTCATACTGGTCATGCTGCTCAACCAGGTTGGAGATGCTGATCAACCAGTCTGGTGATGCTGGTTGGTGTAGCTTCAGCTCAGACCTTAGCCCCTTTGCCTCTGCTGTAACGGAGTAAACAGAGAGCTTTGTTGAGGCTACGCTACTGGGACAAAAGTATTGGGACACCTCCCAGGGCCTCCCAGTGCATAGTAAATGTAGCTAAACGTAGTGGCCATTTTTAAGCTACCTGACCCTGATGCATACGGCACTTACTGCGTATTAGCCTTAATGCTTATTCAGCATTCAGCATTTCCTGGGGCTTCAACTAGCTAACTGTTTTAGCACTTTGCTAAATTCTTGTGCTGTGCCTGCACTTTCTGAGTTGGACTTATTAGAGTGTGTGGGTGTTTTTTGAGTGTGCATGTGCATATTTCTTGTGTGTGTGGGTCCGGCAACAGCTAATCACAGCACATAGTGAGTTGTCATGGGAACCTGGTGCTTTGCTGAACTTCACTTAGCTCTGCGTGGGTTAGCAAGCCTGTCATTAGCCATCTCTCATTTCTCTCCATTCCTCCAACCTTTTGTTCCTTCGCTAACGTTCGTCCGCCTGTTTTTTCGTTCGGTGAAAGCATGCATTAGTTCCAGGAATCTGGAAGACTTTCCGACGTTCCGGCGAAATTCCTAGATTGCAGAGGGGAGAAGTGACGAGAGATGGGAGATTAGCTGTTCCTTCTTTTTATTTCATGTCTTGGTCTCTCCGTCTATCAATCTGTCTCCACTCCACTCTCCCCCTAGCCTTCCTCTCTCGCCCTCTCTCTCTCTCTCTCTCTTATTTCATCTCATCGCGGGCAGTAAGTGATTGAGCGAGAATGAATCTTTTATTTCACACCCCTGTAGGCGCAAGATTGTTTTGCCTGTGTGTGTCGTCGTCAAGCTCCCCTTGAGAGTCTCAAGTGGCGAACAAATTGCCGGAGGAAAAAGTAATTACACCAATGTTTATCTGTTGGATTGGATTTTTTTACAGCTCGTGTTTATTTAAAAGTTTGTGGACAGCAACAGTCGTAGAACTCGGCAGGCTTCATGGATTAGGCCTTGCGCGAAGTCCACGTCAAGTTCATTGCACCTTGCGACACTGGTGCGAATCGAGTCCTGGGTGTTGGAAGGGCGAGTCGGAGTCTCGGGGAGTACTCAGACTTGCACCTCAGACCCTCGAGACATGCCAGAGACTCAAGACTCAGGTCTCGGGTACAAGAGCGAGTTGAGTCTTGAGTCTCTGGCATGTCTCGAGGGTCTGAGGTGCAAGTCTTCAAGTTGAGTCTTCTATTTCTGGGAGTCTCTGGGGCGCAAGGCAGATATCATATGTCAGAGGTTCTAGTCTGAGTCAGATTTTGAGTCTCGAGTCTCTAAGGTGCAAGTCTGAGACGAGTCTTGAGTCTCTAAGGTGCAAGGCAGTCTTAGAGGTGCTAGTGTGAGTCAAGTTGCTGGAGTGCAAGTCTGAGTCAATTCTTGAGTCTCTGAGGTGCCAGTCGAGTCTCGAGTCTTAAGTCTCTGGAGTGCAAGTCTGAGTCAATTCTTGAGTCTCTGAGGTGCCAGTCGAGTCTCGAGTCTTAAGTCTCTGCAGTGCAAGTCTGAGTCATGTCTCGAGTCTCTGAGGTGCAAGCCTGAGTCGAGTCTTGAGTCTGTAGGGCCAAGGCAGTCTTAGAGGTGCTAGTCTGAGTCAAGTCTCTGGGGTGCAAGTCTGAGTCAAGTCTCGGGTCTCTGAGTGCCAGTCGAGTCTCTAGTCTTAAGTCTCTGGGGTGCAAGTCCAAGTTAAGTCTCAAGATCTCTGTGGTATGAGTCTGAGTTCTGAGAATTTTGAATCTCTGCAGCGCCAGTCCTAGTCCGAGTCCCAGTCCAAGTTGAGTCTCGACACTCCAGGGTCTGGGGTCCAGGTCCAAGACAAGTCTCAGGTCTTCAGCAAATCCAGTTTGAGCAGATTTTCTAAAGTCTGATTTTTTCGACAGGAAAAGTTAGATCAGATTTTGTGAGGTTTTCGAATGGAGTCCTGAAAGGGAGAAAACTGAGTCACTGGGTTAGTGACAGGGACGACATGCCGGTTCCACCAAAAAGGATATCCCTCCGACAAATCCTCAAATCACCATGTCCAGAGGATCTATTTGATACGGCCCGTTTCGGTCTGACTGAGCCCCTTCGGGTCATGCCCAGTCTGCTTGTGTCTTTGATTCGGAGATCAGACAGATCAGACCTTTATAGGACATCAAAAGAAAAAGGAGAAAAACACCTTATGAAAAATCCCTCCGAGAAGAGCCCCCGCAGCCCTCTCCAAACATTCCTCTGATCTGCACCCGCTTTATTTTACACATCCCCCCCACACACACACACACACACACACACACACACACCTCACTCCGGCGTGGGCGTAAGAGATGTGTGAGGAAAATGGCCCCATTAAAATAGTAGGACGATGATTCGGATGCCCGGAGCGGTCAGCAGCGGCCAGGAGATGAGAAAAGTTTTGGTTTTACAGGGGAGGGATGGGTGGATGGATGGGTGGGTGGATGGGTGGGTGGATGGACAGATGGAAGGGTTGATGAGTGGATGGATAGATGGATGGATGACTGAGACTTAGTAGATATAGATGTATTGTAGATCAGACACAGATATAGACACAGATATTCTGTAGATTAGACTGATGATGATGTAGATACAGATATACTGTAGATTAGACTGATATGAAGATGTAGATATAGATATACTGTAGATTAGACTGATATGAAGATGTAGATACAGATATACTGTAGATTAGACTGATATAATGATGTAGATACAGATATACTGTAGATTAGACTGATATAATGATGTAGATACAGATATTCTGTAGATTAGACTGATATGATGATGTAGATACAGATATACTGTAGATTAGACTGATATAATGATGTAGATACAGACATTCTGTAGATTAGACTGATATGATGATGTAGATACAGGTATTCTGTAGATTAGACTGATATGATGATGTAGATACAGATATACTGTAGATTAGACTGATATAATGATGTAGATACAGATATTCTGTAGATTAGACTGATATAATGATGTAGATACAGATATTCTGTAGATTAGACTGATATGATGATGTAGATACAGATATTCTGTAGATTAGACTGATATGATGATGTAGATACAGATATACTGTAGATTAGACTAATATGATGATGTAGATACAGATATACTGTAGATTAGACTGATATGATGATGTAGATACAGGTATTCTGTAGATTAGACTGATATGATGATGTAGATACAGATATACTGTAGATTAGACTGATATAATGATGTAGATACAGATATACTGTAGATTAGACTGATATAATGATGTAGATACAGATATTCTGTAGATTAGACTGATATGATGATGTAGATACAGATATACTGTAGATTAGACTGATATAATGATGCAGATACAGATATTCTGTAGATTAGACTGATATGATGATGTAGATACATATATACTGTAGATTAGACTGAAATGAAGATGTAGATACAGATATTCTGTAGATTAGACTGATATAATGATGTAGATACAGATATACTGTAGATTAGACTGATATAATGATGTAGATACATATATACTGTAGATTAGACTGATATGATGATTAGACTAGATTAGACTGATATAATGATGTAGATAGATGGATGACTAGGTGAATAGTTGTAGATGGATGGCTGTAGATGGTGGATAGATGGACAGATGGATGGACGGTAGTGAGATTTAGGATAAATAGCTAGTGAGTGAGTGAGAGAGAAAGAGAGAGAGAGGGAGAGAGAGATGGTGCAGTAAGTAAGCAGAGTCAAGGCTGTTTACAGTTGGAGCACAGAGACAGATGTAGCTACAGAAAAAGGAAAAGTGAGAGAGAGAGAGAGAGAGAGAGAGCGAGTGAGCGAGCGAGCAGAAATGGATTCGGCCTTGGTCCTTTAGAGCCGGGCAGACACTCATCACTGACTGTAACAGAGCTGACTGTTGTATAAGGTCTTCTGACCAGAGCCGAGTCATCACCTCCACCAGCAAACTTAGGGCCTTCAGTCCTGCTCCTGAAGGCCTGGCCAATGGGAGATTCCCATGGCCGAATCTGCCCAGATACCATATCAGGAGAAGCCTCCGATTGGCTTTTCAGGAATTTAACTCTTCGTTATAGATACAGATATAATGTAGATTGGACATAGGTATGGATGTAGATACACTGTAGAACTGTAGATATAGATGCAACTGTATTGTAGATCAGACAAATACAAATTAAATGTATATCATACATAGATATACAGTATGTAGTTACATATATAATGTAGATCGGACAGAGATACAGATATTCTGTAGATTAGACAGATAGATATAGATAGACTGCAGAACAGTTAAATGCAGATATCATAGATCAGACATAGATATACATAGTAACAGATATAATGTAGACCAGGTATAGATAA
>NC_132888.1:40027027-40051023 GCF_030463535.1 Salminus brasiliensis | reverse complement strand
GCTCTGATTGGTCTAAAAAGATCTCATCTTCTTATCAGCTTGATCCAGTTGCGGTTCGCGTGGAAATAGGGCAAAGAAGCCCAGATGCCCAGAAGTCCCACCAGCTCCTGCTGTCGGATCCAGAAGCGCTCCAGGCCAGGGGCTCCCAGGCGGGTCCTGAGCCTCCCCCTTCCAGTCCACGTACTCATGTGGGGCTTACATGGGTGGAATGTGGGCTTTAAGTGGGTTTTTACATGTGTTGTTACTGGGACCCAGTTGGGCTTCCAAAATGGGCCCCTTCATTACAGCCCACCTTAATCTTACATGGGTCCTATCATATGCAGTGTACAACCAAGATGGGTATCACTGACCCTGCTGGGCATCAATATGTGGGCCAACGTGGAACCCAAGGACAAAACGTTCTGGTTCCCAGTTGGGCGACCCATACAGGCCCCCACATGGACTTGTTAGCTGGGCTAGGTCTCCTCCAGATGGTCATGCTCGCTACACCTCCACCTGAGCCAGCTGACTGCTCTCCAAGCAAAGGAACAGTGCGGTGGTGGTAGTGTCATCATGCTCTGGACTGAAAGATCACTGTACCAACTGTTAAACATGGTAGTGGTAGCATCATCAGTCTCTGGGCTGTAGGAGAAACTGTTAAACATGGTGGTGGTAGTGTCATCAAGCTCTGGGGCTGTAGGAGAAACTGTTAAACATGGTGGTGGTAGCGTCATCTTGCTCTGGGTCTGTAGGAGCACTGTCCCCAACTGTTAAACATGGTGGTGGTAGCGTCATCTTGCTCTGGAGCTGTAGGAGCACTGTACCAACTGTTACACATGGTGGTGGTAGCGTCATCATGCTCTGGGACTGAAAGATCCCTGTGTCAACTGTTAAGCATGGTGGTGGTAGCGTCATCATGCTCTGGGGCTGTAGGAGCACTGTACCAACTGTTAAGCATGGTGGTGGTAGCGTCATCAAGCTCTGGGGCTGTAGGAGAAACTGTTAAACATGGTGGTGGTAGCGTCATCATGCTCTGGGTCTGTAGGAGCACTGTACCAACTGTTAAGCATGGTGGTGGTAGCGTCATCAAGCTCTGGGGCTGTAGGAGAAACTGTTAAACATGGTGGTGGTAGCGTCATCATGCTCTGGGTCTGTAGGAGCACTGTACCAACTGTTACACATGGTGGTGGTAGCGTCATCTTGCTCTGGAGCTGTAGGAGCACTGTACCAACTGTTAAGCATGGTGGTTGGTAGAGTCATGCGCTTCTGTGGGCGGAGAATTGATATACTCGTACAGTATTTTTGAAACCTGATTGACATGTGTTTACCACCTCACGCTACACTGAAACACAGGCTTTTACGAGTGTTAACACACGTGTTAATGGACAAATGCTTCTGTCTGCAGTCCACTTGATCTTGATCACGCCCCAGGCAAGAGTGTGAGAGAGAGAGAGAGAGAGAGAGAGAGAGAGAGAGAGAGCGAGAGAGAGAGAGAGTCTATTGAGAAAGGCTCTAACCAACCCCCGGCCCCCTATCCATCAGCTTTATCCTTTATTTAATGTGTATTAACTTTATTACCACAATAGTGCTCTCCACTTTATTTATTAGCCTTTCGGCTTGTTTTTATGATCAGTGAATTCTAATCAAAATATAAACGTGTGCGTGTGGGCCGAGAGAGAGAGAGAGAGAGAGAGAGAGAGAGAGTCAGGTGATGAAGAGCGAGAATGAAGTGTAGGAAGGAGAGAGGGATGGTGGAGGTGGGGAGAGAGAGAGTATTAGCATTCTGTCACTCGGCCAAGGTACTATTACCACTGGCTTTCTGCTGCTGTCAGTCAGATGGATGGATGGAGAGAGAGTGAGAGAGAGAGAGAGCGAGAGAGAGAGAGAGAATGAGGCGGGACAGGGCCAGAGAAGGGCGTGAAACTGAGCTGGATGGAGGGAAGACGTATAGAGGGGCTGTCAAAGCATGGAAGTGGCTGAGAGTGAGGAGAGTGAGAGAGATTCATTGATATAGAGGGTTAGAGTTTGGGGGGGGGGGGGGGGAGTGGTTACCATATTAACCCTATATATGCATATCTGATACAGTACACATAGTAACGCAGTACCGTGGCCGAGTGTCCAAAAATATTCGGAACACCCCTTCAAATATGCCCTGCAGCTACTTCATAGAGCCAGTAAGAACAGGGCGCTCTGTGGGCCAGAGCATTGGCTAGAGGGGTGGAGCAGTGGTTCTCTCAGAGTTCTCTGGAGGTCGATCCAGATATTTTATCATATATTTATATTAATAATCAATAGCAGTTATTACTGTAATACGTTCATTAATAAAAGAGTGGTTGCATGTCTTACGTAGTCTCCACTTCCAGGTAGTTGCTAGGCTGTTGCTATGTGGTCACCAGGGTGTTTGCTAGGTGGTTGCTCGGTAGTTGCTATGTGTTTACCATGATGTTGCTAAGTGTTTGTTAGGTGGTTGCTGTGGAGTTGCTAGGTAGTAACAGGTGGTTACTACGATGTTGCTACATGTTTGTTATGTACACCTAAAGTGTTGCTAGATGGTTGTGATGGTATCCCAGGTGTTGTTAGGTGGTTGCTAGGCAGTGATAGGTGGTTATAATGGTGTTGCTCGTTGGACGCTACGACGTTGCTACATGGTTAACATTTTGGATTTGTTAGGGAGTTGCTAGGCGTGTGTTATATGGGTGCTGAAGTGTTTATAGGTGGTTGCTATGATGTTGCTTAGTGGTTGCTATGGGTGGCTACAGGTGGTTGCCGCCATGTTGCCAAGTGGTTGCTGCAGCAAGCAACAGGTGGTTGCTGCCGCCAGGTCGTTGGTGTCATGGTTTGGCGAGGGGGGATTGGAATGAGGGGCTCACCAGTCAAACGCCACCGTTGTTTTTGTCTTTTCTGGGCGAAATACGGTCAGATAAGGGCATGAAAACGGAAGTGTGTGAGAAGGACAGGGACGCGGTGATGGTGTGTGAAAGGACAAGGGTGGAGGGGATGGAGGGATTGCAGTGGATTGAGGGGGATTTGTGGAGGCCGCTCTTTTCGCGGCTGTCTTTAACAGCACTTACGGGGGGCTTTACACTCAGAACGGCAGGATTACATACATTAATGCACACGCTGAGGTTAAATTACTGTTGGAAAAAGCAATTAACACCGAAGCTTTACACGTTTCTCAAATGGTGCTTAAACACACACACACACACACACACACACACACACACTGCTCATCTGTACATGTGTGAGGTTTGGTCGATGTAGCTTTTGAGAAGCTGAGGGTGAGCTAACAGTAGAAAGAGCAAGCTGGCTTCACGTGAGCTTCTTTATACAGGCCCCCTAGTGGCCAATCCGCTGGGCGTAAAAATATTCTTCTTTGTATCCATTTCATAATTTGCGTCCCACCTTTCCACTTACCACCCCGTCACACTAGCCCGTTTTGCTTATAAACAATAAATAAAAACCTAACTAATGTCTCGGGTGGCGATGCTGGGCGTGGGTGACGGCCGGCGGCAGCCATGGCATCGCCTCGTCAGTGACGCTAACACTGTGGTTGTTTCTGGCTTTGTGTTTGTAGCTAGCGGAAATAGCGCTGAAGCTAGTTTACAGCCCTGACTCTAAACCACTATAATAATATACAGTGTAATGAACTCTCTCTCTCTCTCTCTCTCTCAGTCCCTTTCACCATATCTCTCTCTCTCTAGCAATCTGTCCCCCATCTCATCTCTCTTCATGACACACACACACACACACACACACAGATTATTGTAGGCTTCTGGCATTTACATTAAATGGCTCTGGCCAGTATTAATGGTCCATCATTAAAACAGAGTGCATGGTGGGTGTGTATGAGCGGTGTGAGTCAAGAAGAAAGGACGGAGAGAGAGAAAGCTCGTCAATCTCGGCCTGTGGAGAGGCTGCGTTTAGCTAGCTAACCGAACTAGCCCCCAAAACTGTTAACCAGCTAACCAGCTGCTCGGGTTTGGTTTTGCTAATCAACTCGTCGCTTTAACTGTACTTGAACCCCTTAAATTCACGGGTACTGGCACTAAAAACCAGCCGAGATATCCCACGGTGCAACCTCAAGAACCACTCAAGGTCACCTGGCTAACTCAGTAAACGGGGGGTCATTTAAGGTTCTCGGTAAAACTGCAGTTTGTGTATCTGCCAGGCCTGGAGGAGAGCGCTGTAATGAGATTCTTCATAGCTGGAGCTGTAAACTGTTAACTGCCCCATTAAAGCAGGGCTTGATCAGAAAGCGGCGGTAGGAAAACTCTTGCGCGTTATAAGCTGCGTCCACTAGGGGGCGTAGGAGGACCAGAGCGTTCCCCTCCCTCCAGTTTCCTCCCCAGAATTCAGTCATTTCCAGTTCCCACCTGCTTGCTAGAACTTCCCCTGGGGCTCCAACACTGCAACACTGGGAGGGCCGGATGCTAACATTAGCATTAGCGTGCTTTCTCTGAGATCCACTAAGATCTACAGGATCCTGTCAATCAAACTGTCGCTAACACAACAGCACTGGAGACCAACACGTTTGGTCTCTGCTAACTGCTCAAGCCCCGCCTTCTCACTACCACTACTGGTCTACATGTGCTTGCATCTACATCAACCATTGGTCAAACTGCTCAAGCCCCCGCCCTCCCACCACCACTACTGGTCTAGATGTGCTTGCGTCTACATCAACCATTGGTCAAACTGCTCAAGCCCCGCCTTCTCACCACCACTACTGGTCTACACGTGCTTGCATCTACATCAACCATTGGTCAAACTGCTCAAGCCCCTCCCTCCCACCGCCACTACTGGTCTACATGTGCTTGCATCTACATCAACCATTGTCAAACTGCTAAAGCCCCGCCTTCTCACCACCACTACTGGTCTAGATGTGCTTGCGTCTACATCAACCATTGGTCAAACTGCTCAAGCCCCTCCTCCCACCGCCACTACTGGTCTACATGTGCTTGCATCTACATCAACCATTGGTCAAACTGCTCAAGCCCCGCCCTCTCACTACCACTACTGGTCTACATGTGCTTGCATCTACATCAACCATTGGTCAAACTGCTCAAGCCCCGCCCTCCCACCACCACTACTGGTCTAGATGTGCTTGCGTCTACATCAACCATTGGTCAAACTGCTCAAGCCCCGCCTTCTCACCACCACTACTGGTCTACACGTGCTTGCGTCTACATCAACCATTGGTCAAACTGCTCAAGCCCCGCCTTCTCACCGCCACTACTGGTCTACATGTGCTTGCATCTACATCAACCATTGGTACATGTACTTTTTTACGGTTCTTCGCTGGCTCAAAGGACCCTTTGTGCATAGAATACAACATACACCCGCAGATGCAGGTGTGGGCGGAGCATCCTGAAGCTGAGCCCAGCACCCAGCATCAGATCTACACGTCACTGAAGAACCCTAGACAGTCAGGTTCATCGAGGGGTCTTCTCCCAGAGGGGAAGGAAAAGCCTTGCAAATGCAAGCAAATAGGTTGGGTCCTTGAACTTCGCCAGGCGAGCCGGCGAGACGGATCCTTTTCAGACTTGACTCGGGGTGGTGGGCTGGTCCGGAGGGGGGGAGCAAACGTGCTGTGGAGCCTCCACAAAAACTCTGGGAGGTGCAAATTTCATCCGTGAGGATGCTTTTGTGTGTGTGTGTGAATGTGAACACTGGTGGACCCTGTGTGGCTGAAAGGACGTACTCTTAAGTGGTAATTGGCTGCAGTGTGTGTGAGCTACACACATTCTGGCCCAGACTTATCATTAGGGTCCACATTCGCCCGTCTGTGTGCCGAAAAAGCGTGATGCGCTGCCGTGACGGAGTTTCAGAGTGTGTGTGTGTGTGTGTGTGTGACTGTGTGTGTGTGTGTGTCTTTTGAAATCTGCTTATTTCCCACCTCCCGCTTTTCTGCACTCGTCCCGTGAAGCGTGAGAAGGGGAAGTCTCTCCGGCGCTTTGCTGCGGAAAACACACTCCAGCTCTCCAGCTTCTAACACACACACACACACACACACACACACACACACTCAGTGTACAGGACATGAGTCTACACAGTTGTCTTCCATCCACACAAAGCACGGTATTCAGGACTATAGACTGAGATCTCAGCTGCATCAATATCAACTGAAGCAAACGCAGAATGATTGTGCAGCTACAGTGGTTTCCACTGGTTGCTATGGTAGCCTAGGTGGTTGATATAGTGTTGCTAGTGGATGCTATGGTATCCCTCATGGTTGCTATAATACCTTGTAGAGATGTTGGGCGAGCCCGGTAGCCGGGCCGTGCTAATACCCTGTAGAGATGTTGGGGAGCCCGGTAGCCAGGCCGTGCTAATACCTTGTAGAGATGTTGGGCGAGCCCGGTAGTCAGGCCGAGCTAATACCCTGTAGAGATGTTGGGCGAGCCCGGTAGTCAGGCCGTGCTAATACCCTGTAGAGATGTTGGGCGAGCCCGGTAGCCGGGCGAGCTAATACCCTGTAGAGATGTTGGCGAGCCCGGTAGTCGGGTCGTGCTAATACCCTGTAGAGATGTTGGGCGAGCCCGGTAGTCAGGCCGTGCTAATACCTTGTAGAGATGTTGGGCGAGCCGGTAGTCGGGCCGTGCTAATACCCTGTAGAGATGTTGGGCGAGCCCAGTAGCCGGGCCGTGCTAATACCCTGTAGAGATGTTGGGCGAGCCCGGTAGTTGGGTCATGCTAATACCCTGTAGAGATGTTGGGCGAGCCGGTAGTCGGGTCGTGCTAATACCCTGTAGAGATGTTGGGCGAGCCCAGTAGCCGGGCCGTGCTAATACCCTGTAGAGATGTTGGGCGAGCCCGGTAGTTGGGTCATGCTAATACCCTGTAGAGATGTTGGGCGAGCCCGGTAGTTGGGTCATGCTAATACCCTGTAGAGATGTTGGGCGAGCCCGGTAGTTGGGTCATGCTAATACCCTGTAGAGATGTTGGCGAGCCCGGTAGTTGGGTCATGCTAATACCCTGTAGAGATGTTGGGCGAGCCCGGTAGTCGGGTCGTGCTAATACCCTGTAGAGATGTTGGGCGAGCCCGGTAGTCAGGCCGTGCTAATACCCTGTAGAGATGTTGGGCGAGCCCGGTAGTCAGGCCGTGCTAATACCCTGTAGAGATGTTGGGCGAGCCCGGTAGTCGGGCCGTGCTAATACCCTGTAGAGATGTTGGGGAGCCGGTAGTTGGGTCATGCTAATACCCTGTAGAGATGTTGGGCGAGCCCGGTAGCCGGGCCGAGCTAATACCCTGTAGAGATGTTGGGCGAGCCCGGTAGTCGGGTCGTGCTAATACCCTGTAGAGATGTTGGGCGAGCCCGGTAGTCGGGCCGTGCTAATACCCTGTAGAGATGTTGGGCGAGCCCCGGTAGTCGGGCCGTGCTAATACCCTGTAGAGATGTTGGGCGAGCCCGGTAGTCGGGCCGTGCTAATACCCTGTAGAGATGTTGGGCGAGCCCGGTAGTCGGGCCGTGCTAATACCCTGTAGAGATGTTGGGCGAGCCCGGTAGTCAGGCGAGCTAATACCCTGTAGAGATGTTGGGCGAGCCCGGTAGTCAGGCCGTGCTAATACCCTGTAGAGATGTTGGGCGAGCCGGTAGTCGGGCCGTGCTAATACCCTGTAGAGATGTTGGGCGAGCCGGTAGTCGGGTCATGCTAATACCCTGTAGAGATGTTGGGCGAGCCCGGTAGTCAGGCCGTGCTAATACCCTGTAGAGATGTTGGGCGAGCCCGGTAGTCAGGCCGAGCTAATACCCTGTAGAGATGTTGGGCGAGCCCGGTAGTCGGGCCGAGCTAATACCCTGTAGAGATGTTGGGCGAGCTCTTCCTCTCCATCTTTCTTTCTACCTCTCTCTCTCTCTACCCCACCCCCCCTCTCTCTCTACCCCCCCCTCTCTCTACCCCCCCCCTCTCTCTACCCCCCTCCCCCCCCCTCTCTCTCTCTCTCTCTACCCCCTCCCCCCCTCTCTCTCTCTCTCCCCATGAGTGACAGAGAAAGCTAATTTGCGTGAGATGAGGGTCTTGATTCAGTGACCATGAAGATAGATAGAGAGTGTGTGTGTGTGTGTGGTGTGTGTGTGAGAGAGAGAGAGAGAGAGAAAGCGAGAGCGAGCGAGAGAGGAGTAGAATGGGAGTTGGACTGTAGACCATTAGAAGTCATATGAGCGTAACACTCCAACGCGACACACACAAATGGCTCCTCCGCATGCTGTAAACACACACACACACACACACACACACACACACACACACTATGACACTCTCTTTTCTCTCACACACTCAATCATACAATCACCTCACCGTGTTATTTATTACCTGTTGCTCATGAGTTAAGCTGGAGCAGTAAACAGTGGGAGTGCGCTACACACAGCTAAGTGTGTGTGTGTGTGTGTGTGTGTGTGTGCATGCTCTTGTGTGTGTGTGTGTGTAATTATGGATTTTTATGAGTGTGTTTAGACTCTTAGTGGTTGATGTTTTCTTCATCCATTCTGCTGCTGGTGTGTGTGTGTGTGTGTGTGCGCCGACTCCCACCAGCAACTCAGTGCTTACGAGATGTGTGTGCGGGCGAGCGAGACAGAGAGAGAGAGAGAGAGAGAGAGAGAGAGATGTCCATGGGGAATTGTGCTCTAATGAGAAAGATCTATTCTAATGGCTCTTAATTAAAATCAAGTCATAAACCTTGGAAGCAGCATGTGGCAGCTACACACACACACACACACACACACACACACTCAACACAGTGGTCATGTGTTTCCCTGGTGGACTCACTGTGTACAAGTACGAACGATTCAGCTACAAGTGACACGTATAAGCATATACGTAGCTTAGCTTAGGTTGTAGTAGGTCTGCTAGGGTTAGCTTTTAGCCTAGCATGCCTGTCTAGCACAACTGCGCTTCCTCGGTCCCCATCCGAGGCCCATCCAACATGCCCATGTGGGCTCACATGGGTGGAACGTGGGCTAGGGTGGGTTCATCATGGGTAGCACTCCGGCTACCAGGCTCTTTCAACATCGCTACCACAGCGTTAACATGACCTTTAAGCCATGTAACCATTTAGCCCTGCAGTGGAAACGAGGCCAAGGAGTGAGCGAGAGACACCAAAAGAGGACAGGAGGGAGGGAGGTGGATGTAAAGACACGCCCCTCCTGTAAACAGAGGGGGGGGGGGGGCAGTGGAGAGTGAGAAGGGAGGTCACTCTTAGAGGAGTGATACGGTAGAGAAGCCGAGTTTCAGCTGAAAGTCACTGACTGAGTAATTGCATTAACATCCTTCACTTCTCTGAGCTCGGAGTGTGTGTGAAAGCCGCACACACACACACACACACACACACACACACACACACACGTTTTACTCAGAGAATGTTTCAGCACTGCTTTGTGAATCACTTCACACACACACACACACACACACACTCTCTCTCTCGCTCTCTGTTTAATTTAAAAGCTGTTAATTGCCGAGCTTTTCCTCAATCAGGCTCAGAGTCTAAACGGCAGGGAAACGCTGTATCCCAGAGGAGCTCCAGGAAGCGGGAGCTGGAAGTTCAGCAACAAGAACTTTCTCTACTGAAGCTCTCTCACCCTGCAGCTCTCCACGAGGGGCGATCCAGCTTTCCTCAAAAATAAATAAATAATTAAATAAATAAAATTAAAAAAAGCTTCTCGTTTGTTGATGCTGTTGTAGTTCAGGGTTGGTCAGGGTTGGTCAGGGGGCTTCTGGGCATTTCAACTCTGGAGGTCAACATAGCCAGCAAACAAGATCCCTCACACAGTCGGTGGCCACTTTATTAGAAACCCCTTTTTACACTGAAAATATAGATTTTAATCATATATATGGAAATATATATTGAAAAAAAGAAATATATATTTAATCATTTTTATAATATAAAGTTTATATTATACATTTAAGTATTTATAGAAAAAATATGCATATATGTATCTTATTTTTACAAAGCATGTAAAACTTGAGAAAACATGTTATTTTAACAAAACAAATAAAATAATCAAATAATAAAAAAAAAATATATATATAAAGTGAACAAAAACAATTTCAACAAAATGAGCAGATTCAATTATTTAAAATACTTAAAATTTGCTTCCAAAACTATCATAAAAGCAAGTGAACGGAACACATAATTTAATAAAATAAATTAATAAATAAATCATTTAATTAAATGGAGCTTATCCCAAACCACACCACACTCGTCCAACACCGCTAACGCTGCGTTAGCACTCCGGCTACCAGGCTGCTACAGTGCTTCTGTGTACAGGGGTTTCTAATAAAGTGGCAAGTGATCTGACTGACTGTTTTTGTGTGTGCGTGTGCGTGTGTGTGTGTGTGTGTGTGCGTGTGTGTGTGTGTGGTGTGCGTGTGCGTGTGTGTGTGTGTGTGTGTGTGCGTGTGTGTGTGTGTGCGTGTGCGTGTGTGTGTGTGTGTGTGTGCGTGTGTGTGTGTGTAGTACATCTGCTTTGGGCTGAAGCTCAAAGTACTCTCCTCTCTATGCCTCACACACACACACACACACACACATTCACACACACACACAGCACAGATGCCAGTGTCCCAGGGTCTTTGGGTATGTCATGCAGTATTATTTTCTAACAAACAGACCCCCCCTCCACACACACACACACACACACTGACACACAGCTGTATAGTCAGTGGGGTCGTTCGCCACAGTAATAACAGGGGGACTGCTGGAAGATCACAGCATGGGAGAGAGAGATTGAGGAAAGACACAGAAAGAGAGAGAGGGGGGGGGGGGGGGGCTAGACTGATAAACATCTAAAAGTGGTGTGTGTGTGTGTGTGTGTGTGTGTGTGTGTGTGTAGCTGCATTGTTGACAGGTGTCAGCTCCGAGGGGGCAGATGCTGTCTGAATCTCTGACTGTGTGTGTGTGTGTTATTCATGAAGTCTCTATTCACTGGAAAATGTACTTGTCACTGTGTGTGTGTGTGTGTGTGTGTGTGTGTATGTGTGTGTGTGTGTGTGTGTGTGTGTGTGTGTTATTCCTTCAGTGTAAACAGTGCTCCAGTACAGACCTGTACAGTTCAGTACTCCTCCTTTCAGTTCTCTCAATACCTTAACTGAAGAGACTGCCGGCCCCGCCCCCAAGTGAACCAGAGATTTCGATTGGCTCTAAGGCTGTATTTCAGTGTCTGTTGTCCCGCCTGGCTTTGACTTGTCCCGCCCCTAAACCGAAACTGAGCTGGTGACTGGCTCGACTGTTGAGTTTGAATGTTTCACTGTCTGGTGTCCCACCCCTCAACTGATTGGTTCTGAGGCTCATTTTAACAGTTTGCTGTCCCGCCCCCAAACGGAAACTGAGCTGGTGATTGGCTCGCCTGCTGAGTTTGACTGTCTGTCGTACCCCCCACCCCCCTCCCCCAACCAACACACGCCCTCTACCTGAGATTTTGATTGGTTGTATGTTGTCCTGCCCCCAAACTGAAACTGTGCTGGTGATTGGCTCGGCTTGACTGTCTGATGTCCCCAAAACGGAAACTTTTTGGCTTTGAGTCTGTTGTCCCGCCCCCTTAATGGAACCAAATTTGTAAGTAGTTACATTTTCAACTGTGGCATCAGTCCGGCGTTGGGTCCAATGCCCACTCATCCCCCCCTGGTTCCGTCCACCGTGGACGAGCAGTTGCCTAACACAAACTGTGCATTCACAGACGTCTGCAGTCCCTAACTGCACACCAGCAAGGTGGAGCCACAAGGGAGGGGTTTCTAATAAAGCGGCCAGTTTCGTTACAGCCACCCGGCTTTATGGAAAACTCTACTAACAGCAGTTTTATTGGGAGGGTGTGTGTCTGTGTTCGCTGGATGCCTATCCCTTTGATCTCCACTCATCGCAGTACCTCACGCTGGCTCTTGTTATAAAGTTTTGATTACTTTTCATATTAATTTAATGGCCAATTAAGCAGGAACAGTTTCTAGAAACAATACATTATGTAAATTACCGCACAGCTGCAGGAGAAATGCCACAAAATCAAAGTTATTAATTATTGGCCTTTTCAGCTTTCTGAATAAAAGTTAATGCAATCTCTTGGTAGCAAATGACACTCCATCAAGTGCCCAGTGTGACAGCTGAACAACACCGGAGAACAGACGGAAGTTTCCGGCAAACTTTTCCTCAAAGCGGACGGGGAGTAGCCATGCCACTAGCGCGGCCAAACGGACATGGTTTGGCATGGTATGCTTACAAGCCTAGCTAGCTAGCCATGCTCAGGACCGACGAACCAACGACCCCTGCAGGACGGAGGGCTTATTAACATCGCTATCCGCTAGTTAGCTGTTCACTTACTCACAACCGTCCATCTAGCAGCAACTGCTACGGTCTAAATCCTGAGGATTAGCATTGTGTAGCATTGTGCTCACAGAGGAGCGGGTTCAATTCTGGTATGGACTCAGTCGAGCGACTGGTGCTAACGAGCGCTAACGCTAGCTAAGCTAGACTAGTACGAAGTGCACGTCTGAGACGACCAGTGTGACTAGAATGATTAGAAGATCGTAATCCAACATCGTAGCTAGCTAGCTAAGCTAGTCATGCTAGCTTAGTTAGTAGACCAAAATCTGAGGAGTCACCACACACCACAGTGCTGGTTTGATTGTATCTGCTGTGCTACCGACTCGCCATGACAAGCTTGGAACTGTAGCTGACTTCATAGTCAGAGTCAGCTAGTGAAGCTGTTAGCATGTTAGCCCTCACCGAGCCACATTTGTGCGCAGTTCATCTAGCTAATCTAAAAGTGCCACAGTATAAGCTCAATTCTAGCTAACTGGTAGAACTAGATAATGCTAGCTTAGTTAGTAGGGGTCGAGCGACTGATGCCAGACAGAAAGTCGCTATTAAACATGTTCTGTGACATGCTAACATTAGCTCAGCTAGCTGGCTACAGAGCCAGTCCATCTAGCTAATATAAATACGCCACATGTCACAGTACAGGCTCGGTTCTAGCTAACTGTATAGAGAGTATAGTGAGACTCTGGTGATTGGTGCTGTAGCTGGCCAGCTAAGGTAATGCTAGCTTAGCTAGTAGGCTAAAATCTGAGGGAATGAAGTCGAGCAACTGGTGGTAAAAGGAAAAGAAAGCCTAAATGAAACCTGTTCCGTGGTTTTTGGGTGCGTAAAATGTTCGCTAAGCTAACGTACGTTTAGCTATTGGTTCTAGCTAACGTTCCAGAGGATAAAGACTGGAACTTTTAGCTTTTTTTTGTTTAGCACATTTTAGCCAGTCATGTTTGGTCAGCTAATGGACCAGCGGGATAAGTCGCTGTTACTACGACCAGAAGATGTCGCTAGTCATCGGCAACTTGAGCCAGAGGGAGTACAGTTAGCCACAGTTAGCGAGAACCTCCTTTAGTGTGTATGCCAAGTACCGTGGGGGCGGCTCATGGTTTATGACTGATGTCATCTGTGTGTTGAGCTGTATTCAGTGGTACGTGTGTGCGTGTGTGTGTGTGTGTGTTGGGTGGAGTGTATGTGTGCTATGGTCAAATGACAGGTGAGGGGGCTTTTGGCACAGATAATTGAAAATGGATCCTGAAGTCTCCTCGTTAATAAAAGGCAATTTAAATCAACGTTAATTAAAGTGCCACAGTGTAATAAGAATTCTCTCATTACGGCTAACGACAAAGCAGGCCTAGCACAACACACTCGCGCACACACACACGCACACACACACACACACACAGACTGATACCAATGAAAAGATCTGATTCAATCTTCAATCCCAGTGGGATCTGAAGATGAGCCCTGAGAGAGAGAGTGTGTGTGTGTGTGTGTGTGTGTGTGATATGATATAGTCAAATTCAGATTTGACAGGTAAGAGTGTCCAGCCTTGCCCTTTTCCTCTGTGGCGTAGTGGGTAACAACACCCCCCACCCCCCCATCCCCGGCAGACTAGGGTTCGATTCTCTGCTGTGGCCTCGAGGTTAGAGAGGTGGGCTGGGACCAGAAGGTTACCCAGGAGCTATGTCCAGGGGAAGTCCAGTGCGTGCGAGTCCGGTTAAATGAGGAGGTTCCTTGGTTCCTCCCAAGGTTTCGTCCTCCAGCTCTGAGGGAGTTCCTCCTGGCCACTGTCGCCTTTGGCTTCCTTGCTTGGCTTGATTTGATTTATGGTATTTTCTTGAGGCCACCGGTCGATCCAGAAGCTCCAGGGGCAACTGGATTTAGGAGGTTTTTGTTCACTACAGGCTGCCACGCTGAAATCCAGCTTAAAGGGTCACTCTAGAGGTCACTCTAGAGGCTAGAGGGGTAAAAAAATACCCCCTCTGAATGGAGCAGTGAAGTAAGTGATGAAGCTCCATCCACCATCAGTACCTGACCTCACTGAAGTGCTGCGAGGCTGAAAGCAATCAAATCCTCACAGCAATGTTCCAACATCTAGTGAAAGGCCTTTCCAGAAGAGTAGTGGTGAATTAAGGTCCGGCTATTAAAAGCCGTGATTCCCGCAGATGATGAGGATGAGCAGGTGTCCACGCACCTTCCAGAGGACTGGTCAGGACACTGGAAATGAAGGTTCTCAGTGGGAGACAGATTCTCGCTCCCTGGCCTCCGTGGCTCAAAAGGAACGGGGTCAGAAGCTGCTCCTGGATCAGCGCTCATACTCCTGATTAAAGGAGGAGCGTAAATTTCCCACAGAGCCAAAGTCCTGTCAGGCTGAAATGGAAGTGCGCTTCACTCCTGCAGACTTTCCATTACCATAAACATGCAGACTCACTTACAGGCACCAGAGCGAGCAACCATGATACACACACACACACACACACACACACACACACACACACTGCTCAACAGAATGTCCTCACATTATAGACCATTTTACCAGACTATCAGCATTGGCCTCTCTTAAAAAAGCTGCAGTCTTAGGCCCCGCCCACACACCCAGTGATTGCTTGATTGCCAGGGGCGTTTTTACTGGTCCTGGGGCACACACAGAATTTAAATATTGCTATTATTATTATTATTACAGTTATTATTTTAATTACTAATATTGTTGATCTTACTGTCATTAGTATTCATAATAATTACAACAGTAGTCGAAAGATAATAATATTAGTAATTAAAAGAGTAATAATTAGAATAATAAATGCAATAATAATACTTATATTGTTTTTATTATTAATAATAATAATAACAAAAGTAGTAGTAATGATAATAATAATATTAGTAATTTAAAGAATGATAATAAAAATAATAAATGCAATAATAATACTTAATTATTATAATTACTTATTTTATTATTACTATTAATAATAATAATAACAACAACAGTAGCAATAATAATAATTGTAATAATAATATATTATTATTATTATTATTATGTAGAACCTCTCCACATGGTAGGGCTGATTTGGAAAGTTCGACTGGGCGAGGACAGACTGCCGAGGACGCCGTACAGTAATTTTGCAGTTAGAGCAGCAGTATGGTGCGCAATGCATCCTGGGATTTTCGGCTGGGCCGAATCCACAAGTACAGACAAGAGCCCAGACTGAGAATCGGCCCAGGACGAAGTGCCGCGCTCCAGTAAATTGGGTCTAATGAGGCCCCTGACAGGTGCTGAGTATCGTCTCCGGTGATGCTTTGCCAAGCTTCTAATGGAGGCGTCTTCAGCTCTGGCTTGTTTCGGGACCTTGCTCCCCTACGGTTCCACTCTTCAGCATGATGCGAATCTGGCAGTCTGCCTTTACGGTGCGTCAGAATTTCCTGATGAATCGACGAATAGGAGAGCTCCAGAATCTTTTACATTGATCTCTACTGAACGTTAAGAAGGTTTCTGGACAGTGGCCGTTTTGGAGATACAAGGTTTTTGGCTGTATATATACACAAACATACATGGTGGCATTGTCTCCTACAGCAGTAACGCAATAGGCTGCAGTCTTCATCATGATGATGATGATGTCACAGAAACACTGGCCATTCTGTTTTTCTAAAGAGAGAGAGAGAGAGAGAGAGAGAGAGACCTGGGAATAGGCTGACTTAATGTAGGGGGAGGGGTAGACAAGAAAATGAAGATTGTAAGGAGGACCGCAATGTGTGTGTGTGTGTGTGTGTGTGTGTGTGTGTGACTGTTTGTGTGTGTGAGTGTGTGATTGAGGGAAAATGAAAAAGGTGAAAAAGTCAGGATGAACTTGAAATGAAAACCAGAGGAGTTGTGGATGTGTGTGTGTGTGTGTGTGTGTGTGTGTGTACATAAGAGAAAAGTGTCAGAGTGAATGTTTCAATATCCATTTATTTATATAACAGAATCAAAAATGATCTGAAAGAAATGTTTTTATACTGTTTGCAGTCGGGGTCCTCTCTCTGTTTGTTCGGTTGGAGGGTGTCTGCTGTGTGTGTGTGTGTGTGTGTGTGTGTGTGTGCGCGCGCATACCAAGATGCTCCAACTGAATGGTTGAAAATACGACAATCATTGCAACAATAAAGCCGATAATAAACCGAATCAGATTGAATTCAACTGAACTGAACTGAACTGAACTGGAAAAAACCCACCTGACTGAACTGAGTCGAGTTCAGCTGGACTTGCCTTAAACAAAATGAACTGAACTTACAGGAATAAAACTGAATAAAAATAAACTAGGTTAACTTGAACTGAAAACAATATGAGTGTCTGGATTCAATTCAGTTAAACCTCAGCTGAACTGAATTAAAAGGAACTGCACTGAATTAGACTAAGCTAAAAAAAAAGTTGAGCTGACGAATCTGAAATGAACGTATTTGAACTAAACTGAATTAAAGTCAATTGCATTAAACTGAAATGAAGTGAAATGGACTAGACTAAACTGAATTAAATAAAACTGAGTTGAACTAAATGTAAATACAATTAATTAAATAAGTTGGTTTGAGCTGGACTGAACTAAAAATGAACTGAACTGAACTTAAATGAACTAAACTGGAATTAACTGAAACAAACTGAATTGAACTGAAATGGAATGAATGTTCCAAAACGTAACTGAATCAAACTTAACCCCGGTGAATTGAATTCAAAATCTTTGAAATTAACTAAACTATAGTGAAGCGAATTTAAATCACCTGGTCTGAAGTAGATTCAACTAAACTGAACTAAACTGAAATGAAATGAATGTTCCAGAACGTAACTGAATCTAAATAAACTAAGGTGGACCGAACTTAATTCAAATTCTTTGAAATGAACTAAACTAAGTGGATTAAACTAAACTGGTGTTGAACTGAACTGAACTGAACTGAACTGAACTCAACCAAAAAGTCTAAAATGTTAAAGAAACAGCTAAACTATGGTGGGTTCAATTTCAGTTATTCAAAATGTACTAAACTGAAGTAATCCGAATTCAGCTTCCCTGTCCTGAAGTGGATTCAACTAAACTGGTGTTGAACTGAACTGAACCGAATTGAACTCAAATGAACTGAAATGAAATGAATGTTCCAAAATGTAACTGAATCAAACTTAACCCCGGTGAACTGAATTGAATTCAAATTCTTTGAAATGAACTAAACTATAGTGAAGCAAATTTAAATCACCTGGTCTGAAGTGGATTAAACTAAACTGGTGTTTAACTGAATTAAACTAAACTGAACTGAACTTAACTCAACTGAACTGAACTCAATTCAACTCAATTCAACTGAAATGAAATGAATGTTCCAAAACGTAACTGAATCAAAATAAAATAAGGTGGGCCGAACTTGATTCAAATGATTTGAAATGAACTAAACTAAGTGGATTCAACTAAACTGGTGTTGAACTGAACTGAACTGAACTGAACCAAACAGTCTAAAATCAGCTAAACTATGATAGATTCAATTTTAGTTATTTAAAATGTACTAAACTGAAGTAATCCGAATTCAGCTTCCCTGGTCTGAAATGGATTCCACTAAACTGGTTTTAAACTAAACCGAACTGAAATCGAATTGAACTGAACTGAACTGAATTCACCTACACTGAAGTGAATCAAGGTCAACAGTGTTGAGGGTTAAAAACCCGGAGTGGAACTGATCTGATGTGAACGCGACTGCACCGAATTAAACCGGATTTAACCGAACGGAACTGAGTTAAACAGAACGGGGGAAGAGCGTGCAGAGGTTGAGAGAAGGAGAGAGAGAACGAGCGCGAGAGAAGGAGAGAGCACTTGGAGCTCTGGCTTTGTGAGAGGATGATGTGGGTCTTACACGAGAATTAAAACCCGATTATGTTTTCATTTCACGCTTTTTTATTAGAGACGATAATAAAATTAAGAATAGTATTTCAGAAAGAGCGCGAGAGAGCGCGAGAGGTGGTGAGGTGAAATAGTGGGCCGTCCTTGTGATGACCTACACACACACACACACACACACACACACACACAGAGCTATACACACACGTGAGGCATATCAATCATGAATGCTTATGAACAGACACTCTTCTTTTCTCTGCCTGTCTAGTTGCCTGCTTGCCTGCTTGCACACACACACACACACACACACACACACACACAGTTCTGCCACTCCCCATGCAGCCATAATTGATTAATTGGACATGAAGCGACAACAGATCCAATTAGCGCACCTTATCATCTCGTTAGTACAACAGCACACGACAAGCCCCCGAGCACGTCCCCCCCATCGCTCTTTCTCTCTCGCCCTCTCTTTCTCTTTCTCGCCATCCCGGCTCTCCTGGCGTGCCTGTTTGGAACGCCGAGCACTTTATTAGGAACACTACACTACACTGTCAATCCAACAGCCTCAGGTCGTCATGGCATGGAGTTCCCGCTCCATCAGGACCGGAACGTTCTACCAAGACTGGCTTATGGAACCAGTTTGAGATGGTTCTGCTTTGTTACTGTGGTTGGTTGACCGTGGTCAGCAACAATCCTCACTCAAGCCATGACTGATTGGTTAAAGTCCCCACCACATTACACCACCACATTACACCACCACCTCCACCTGCCTGGACTGCTCACACAAGGCAGGTTGGGTCAATGGAGTCACGCTGTCGGTGCCAAATTCGGACCCTACCAGCTACAGTGAGGCTCCTCAGCAGAAATCCGGCCACGGCTCTGAAGCCTTCAGCTCCAGTCCTGCAGCTGCAGCCTGAGCTTTCTGGTCTTGGCGGACAGAAGTGCTGGTGTAGCTCTGTATCCTCCTCAAGGCTGACGGTGGTGATGGTGGTGTTCATTCTGAGGTGCTTCTCTGCTCTCCACAGTTGTACAGAGTGGTTATCTGAGCTACTGTAGCCTCATCATAAAGGGGTTCCCGTCTGCAGAACTGCCCTCACTGGACGTGGTTTCCAGCTGCTGTCGAAAGCGTCGGGTCCCCAGCTCCACCTCACCAGCTAACAGACGCCAGTGCTGGGCCAATTATTGTGCTCACTCTGACTCCGGCTGCTGATGGCAAAGTGGCATTGGGATTCGACCTCTCGACCCCTTTGGATCACTTTAGGCCTCATTAGACCACAGATCTACTTAGAGCCCGTGACTTTAAACCACGTATGACTACGGCCCCCATCTTTCGATTAGCCAGTGTGATTTGCCAGAGATTTGCCTGTGTGAACGCTACGTGAACCACGAAGTGAGGCAGCGACAATTTATTTATTTATTTTTTTTTTTTACCGTTGAAGAAAACTGACTTGGAGCCTGCTGCTGACTACAAAACAATGCACGACCAAAGAGAATAAAGGAGTGAAGAAAACTGCTTGTAAATTGAATCTCTCTGTCCTGCAGACCCCTTTCCTCTCCGCACCGAAGACATGAAGAAAATGCCCATAAACCGCCAGCCACAACAGTAAACAATAAACAGCCTGGAGAATAGTAAACATGCAAATTATTGTTTTGCAAATATTATAGTACACAACCACTGATCTGCCATAACATTAAAACCAGTCAGTTTTGTCAATGGGTTTCACATATAGATTCCCACCAGGGTCAGTGATCAGGGACCAGGATGGCCTGAACATCTGCCCCATCTGGGCTGTACACTGGCACATGGGGCCTATTGAAAGGATTGTGAGATTAGGGTGTGCTGTAATGATGGGGCCCATTTGGGTACATGTATAAACTTAAAACCACTTAAAACCCATGCCCACCTGGAACCCCACATAAGCACGTTGGCTAGGTTGCCATGACACTCATATTTTTTTATATTTTATATACTTTTCCAGGGTTGGACTTAGCTGGAATTAGCTTTTGGGATGGCCGGGACAATTCGTGAGTTTCTTTTGGCTCATATCAACGTTTATCCTGGCCCACGGAGCCCCTGGCTACGTGTCAGGATCCCCGTGAGAACCATGGGTCTAGACCGAAGTCCAGGGATGAGTTCAGCCCTGCTTTCCTCCCCCACGTTTTATTTACTCCCTCCATTTCCATTTTTATCTTCATCTGCCAGTGCTGCTAACTCCACGTCGTTCCCCTTTTAGTTTCCACACTTTGGCACCACTTTGTCCTCGTTCGTCCCAAATTTGAATGATCTCTCTTTTTTGCCCCCACTTCCTTTCAGCATCTGTGTATCTCTCTCTCTCTCTCTCTCTAAGCCCATCTCTCTCTCTCTCTCTCTTTCTCTCTCTAAGCCCATCTCTCTCTCTCTCTCCGTCAATCATTCCCTCCCTTCCTCCCGCTGTAGGAGTCCGGCCACGCAAAGCTGTCGTAACACTTTAATTACGTCAAATAAAAATTACGAGCTGGAACGGAAAAGAGTGTGTGTGTGTGTGTGAGAGAGAGAGTGTGTGTCTCAAGCAGGTTGCCTTTAATTGCCTGGTGTTCTAATTCCAGTCCAAGAGACTTTCATAAAAGTGTGTGTGTGTGTGTGTGTGTGTGTGTGTGTGTGTGTGTGTGAGAGAGAGAGCGACTTTCAGATGACCTCCTTAATCAATTGACAGCCAATAGTGTGAAGTGGTGTGCAGTTTTTCATTCCTCCACTTACCACACGCTTTCCCCTCACCCTCCTTCTCCACCTCCCTCCTGCTACACCTCCTTTTCTCCTCCTTTCACTTGAGCTTCTGCACACACCATCACACACGCATGCACACACACACACACACACAGATGCACAGTCTGACTCTCGTAACTCAGGCAATCTCATAATTCTGCTGTGTGGCCGTGCGGGGGTCGTTATGGCGATACGAGCTCGTTACCACGGCGGCCAGTGGACGGATGAATATGCAGAATTTGCGTGCTTGTTTTGTTTATTAATATTTGCATAAGGCATTTTCCAGAAATGCATTGTTTAATTAAATAGAGAGCCCAACACCCAACACCCCCCCCCTTCAATCTCTCACTGCATACACTCCCAGAGTGACCCGCACCTCGGTAAAACACAAAGCATGCGCACACACACACACACACACACACACACACACACACACACACACACACATTTGTCGTACAATATCAGGGCATATGAGGTAACTCATTTGTCACATATATATTTATGAGTGATAACTTTGGGCCTATTTGTGATAACATGTTCTACACTTATTAAATATGTAAATATCTAAGTGTAATAATAATGATGATAATGTCCCATATGTATTGTATATGTGAGTATATAAACATAATAATGATGATAATGTAATGATATGTATTGTATATGTGAGTAGATAAACATAATAATGATGATAATGTAATGATATGTATTGTATATGTGAGTATATAAACATAATAATGATGATAATGTAATGATATGTATTGTATATGTGAGTAGATAAACATAATAATGATGATAATGTAATGATATGTATTGTATATGTGAGTATATAAACATAATAATGATGATAATGTCCCATGTGTATTGTATATGTGAGTATATAAACATAATAATGATGATAATGTCCCATATGTATTGTATATGTGAGTATATAAACATAATAATGATGATAATGTCCCATATGTATTGTATATGTGAGTATATAAACATAATAATGATGATAATGTCGCATATGTATTGTATATGTGAGTATCTAAACATAATAATGATGATAATGTCCCATGTGTATTGTATATGTGAGTATATAAACATAATAATGATGATAATGTCGCATATGTATTGTATATGTGAGTATATAAACATAATAATGATGATAATGTCGCATATGTATTGTATATGTGAGTATATAAACATAATAATGATGATAATGTAATGATATGTATTGTATATGTTAGTATCTAAACATGATAATGTCACATATCACATATATATATATACATGATGTCCTATCATGTCACATCATGCAATGCCTGCAGACTATTGAGGAGAATCTTTCATTCTATCACATCCCAAAGGTGTTCTACCAGATTCAGATCGGGAGACTTGGAACCTCACGGTTGGAGGTGTTGTGCATTCTGGGCTGCGTTTCTGCTCAGCAAAAATGACATGATGTTTATGTATACCGTTACGCTTCTAACCTGAACCCTGACTCTACAGTGCAGCTATTCTGCCTGTGATGAACAAGCTGAGGAGATTGTGAAAAGTCTCACACACATTTACTAATGCTACTTCTCACACCAGGTGTCGTACCGGAAATCCGACTGCATTAACAGGGAAGTAATTAGCCAAACGGGTGCTAAAATATTCGACCGCCAAAAACCAGTGCACTCAGTCCAGCCCCTTGCAGCCACTGGTTAATATTATAATGGACCTGCCTCCCCCAGAGGCCGTTATTTAAGACCACACACACACACACACACTTCATGACCCACAGATGTAATATCATTCCGATTGTGTGTGTCCCTAAATCCATCAATCAAAGCTATAACAGCAACACAAACACACACACACACACACACACACACACACCACACACACACACTAATACATACACACTTGAGCTGATAAGGGCAGGCCCAGGTTCCTCATCCAACAAGATAAAAGATCTGATTGATAAACTGAACTCCTAAGAAGTGCCTGAGTGCTTGATCTTTGATAACGGTGTGTTTGACACACACACACAGGAAAACGACACTCCAGCGCCCCCTAGGTGTTTCGCGTCCACAGGACCCGGCCCTGCTGAGTCCCACAACTCCCATAACAAACTGTGCTAAATACTCAATTAGTCCATTTTAGGGCCCCTGGGGGCAACATAAGAAGCCTGCATGTGTAGGGGGAGAAAGAAGCAGAAAAGAAGAAAGGTAACCATAACGACAACACGTGGAATTATATGCCATCAATAACGTAAGGCACAAATCCACCTCTGATTCTAAGGGTCGGGATTTTTGGGGGTCAATGTGTACATTCAACCTGTAATCTCTTAAAAACATGGCCAACACTTAGACAGTTGCGCCACCCGGGAGACCGTGAGTGGCCTGCAGAGCAGCAGGCTGTAAAGGCAAGCGCTCGGAAACTCTGAGGTATTCCCTTTAAAACGGCAGAGTTTATCTTCAAAAGAAGCCGTGGAAATTTACGTTGGGGAGATTAAAGGAATTGTTGGATAATCAGGAGATTAGGAGTTTAATAGATGAGGAGATTAAAGGAAGAAAGAAGTACTGCGGAGTGGAAGTGAAGGAGGATGCAGGGGAAGGGAGAACAGAGGTATGGACTGACCAGAGATGGTCAGATAGCGGAGAGAGAGAGAGAAGGAAAGGGCGAGAGACACCGAGCAACAGAGTGAGAGTGTGTTTTCATATTAGAGAGGAGTGATCATATAGGATGATATCACACTGTCATCCTGTAAATGCACTAGAGTGGGCGGAGTGCAGGATGACATCAGAATATTAATGAGGACTCTGCTGAACCACCCGCCCCGCTCTGGCCCTGTGCCACGCCCCCCCCCCCAATCCCCAACACACACACGCCTGCTTGCAACAGGCAGCTGTCCATCTTCACATCTCTTCCTCATCACTCGCCCTTTCTATCCCCATTACTCTCTCTCTCTCTCTCTCTAACCAGCAGTACTGCAGTGTCTCTCTGCCCTGAGCATATGCACACGTACACACACACTGCCCCTTTGCCCCCCAGAGTGAGGACAATCATCAGAAATACTCTCTCTCTCTCACACACACACACACACACCACACACACACTCTCTCTCTCTCACACACACACACTCTCTCTCTCTCACACACACACTCTCTCTCTCTCA
>NC_132888.1:39992027-40022027 GCF_030463535.1 Salminus brasiliensis | reverse complement strand
ATAAATGTGAGTAAGTGGTGCTTTATACTGTGTGTGTGTGTGAGTGTGTGTGTGTGTGTGTGTGTGTGTGTGTGCTCTCTGTTAGTCCTCCTGTCATGTCTCGTAAATGGTCATTCATCAGGTACTAAGAGATCTAATCCATTACCCCCCCACCACACACACACACACACACACACACACACACACACACACACACACACACACACACACATCTCAGTCTACAACTTTACATTTGCTCCTTCAGAGACAAGCTGTGTGTGTGTGTGTGTGTGTGTGTGTGTTTGTGATGCAGAAGGGTGTCTGTGCTTGAAGGCTTGCACTTTGTGTGTGTGTTCACTTGGATGTTTGCTCCTGTAAGTGTGTGTACCACCACACTGTGTGTGTGTGTGTGTTATGGTGTAAATGTGTGTTACTATATAAATGTTTCAATCAGTGTGTGTGTGGGATGTTGTGTGTCACGATATAAATGTGTGTGTTTTATGATGTAAATATATATGTGTGTGTGTGTGTGTGTTATGATACAAATGTATGTGTGTGTTATAGATGTGTGTGTGTTTGTGTGTAATAACAAATGCGTCATTGTGTGTGTTTTATGATGATGTGTGTTTCTTATGAAGGTTTGTGTATGTGTGTTTTAAGTAGTGTGTATTGTTTGTGTGTGTGTGTGTGTGTGTGTGCTTTTGGATGAATTGTGTTTAAAAGATGCACATCACATCTGACGCAAGTGTGTGTGTGCACTTTAAGACAGTGTGTTTTAGGACAAATGTATGTGTGTGTGTGTGTGTGTGTGTGTGTTTAGGATAAATTTTGATCACTAATAATTCACTATGTGGCCAAAAGTATTGGGACGCCTACTCGTTCATTGTTGCTTCTGAAATCAAGGGTATTAAAAGAGCTGATCCTGCTTCTGTTGGAGTAACTGTCTCTACTGTCCAGAGAAGAAGACTTTCTACTAGATTTTGGAGGTGGCGCACTGCTGTGAGGATTTGATTGCTTTCAGCGTCAAGTAGCGCGTTAGTCACACCAGGATGTGGGATGTTCACCATCCCAACTCATCCCAAAGGTTCTGGGTGGAGCTCCACCATCAGTGTGTGTAACTGTGTTGGTCTCAGTTCCAGCCGCTTCCCCTCGGCATTCCCATTTTGCTCCACATCACTGTTCTGAGAAGCTTTCAGAAAAATGGCAAAATGCTCATATGAAGAGAGGAAGTGTGTGTGTGTGTGTGAGAGAGAGAGAGAGAGAGAGGGAAAGGAAGTGATTGAGTGTAGAAGTCTGTGACAGAAAGACGCTGCGTTGACTTGAGTTTCTCGAAGACTGCGTTAACCACCGGTGTGTGTGTGTGTGTGTGTGTGTGAGAGAGAGAGAGAGAGAGAGAGAGCGAGATGATGATGAATGATTGAGTGAATAGAGAATGACATTTACCAAAGAACAGCCTCAGCCTCAACCCCCCCCCCCCCCCCTCACTTTTCAGGTGTGTGTGTGTGTCTTTTTCATTTGCTAAGAGATTCCCCTCTCTACCCCTGTGTGTAAGTGTGTGTGTGTGTGTGGAGTGGCTCATCTGTTCGGTCTGTCTCTATAGTAAATCCTTCAAATTAATGTAAAACTGCACACACACACACACACACACGTATAACACACACACACACATATAACACACAGAATTAAACAAATTCAACTGTGCTCTGTTGCTTTTCTATCTGCTCACACACACACACACACGCACACACCTTTTCAATCTATCAACACACTTTCCTACTTCCCACCCGCACATTCTCTCTTACACACACACACACACACACACACACAGAATGAGGTGTGTTGAAACAGCGCTGAGGGAAGGCCTGGTAAAAACATCAGAGCGGAATTCTCCCTTGGAGCGCTTAAGGATCAATTTTCATAAATTGTCCGGCAGCCACACACACACACACGCGCGCACACACACACACACACACACACTGCAGTGCAGTTTGCTCTTTTTTTGTTTTATGGTTTCGGATTCAGTCTGCCGTCTGCCCGCTCTGGTTTTGCAAGAGAAAACACACACACGTCTGTTCAGGAATTCCGGAAGACTGTTAGGAAACACTCCACTGTGTGTGTGTGTGTGTGTGTGTTTGCATCATACATCATATGCTCTAAGTGTATCAGTGTGTGTATGAGTAAGAGAAAGAGTGTGTGTTTGAATGAGTGTTAGGACTGGGGTTGTGGGTTCGACCCTTGCTTCGGTCTCCGTCTGTGAGGAGCTTGGTGTGTCCTTCCCCTCCCGTGTCCGTGTGGGTTTCCTCCGGGCGCTCCGTTTTCCTTCCACTGGCACACATGGTTGGTGCATTGGCCATGCTAAACTGCCCCTGGGTGCGAGTGTGAGAGTAAATGGGTGTGTGGTACCCTGTGATGGTATTCCCGGGTATATTTCCCGGGTAGGTTCTGCGACCCTCATCAGGAAAAAGCGGAAGAGAGAATGGATGGGTCGGAAGCATTCTGACTATCCGGCCTTTCCACACATATCCGGATATTTAAAAAAATGTAAAAGGCTTTCACGTTTCCATTTACAAGAAAATGCTGACGTCAAAAAACATGCATTTAGGCCTGAATCTCTTTGATCCTTACTCCCTATATAGTGAACTACACAAGGCATAAAGCTACAGCATCTACAAGCAGAGAGCCCTAGAGTTCAGGCTTCCACTTATGAATAAATGTAAATACGGTTCTACTACAAATATAAAAATAATGCTCTATTCAGAGGTAGAGTGCATCATTTCCTGACTAGCATAGTACGCTAGTAGGGAGTAGTGTGTAATCTGGGGCTAAACCTCTGTGTTTTCTTCCTGCTCCTTCACCCCGTACAGGGCTAGCTTTCTCATGCGACCGTTGTTTTCAATAACGGAGGGAAGAAAATCTGCATTTGTAAAGCATATATCCAGACATCAATGGAAGTCGAAGGAAGAAGATTTTATTCCAACTCTTTTGAAACATTTCTATTGGTTTATTCACAGGTCCAACTGCCAGATTCACGTTACATCAAAAAGGCAAAAAAGTGGGGCCCACAAGTGGATTCACGAGTTCGAATCTTGAGCCATGCTGCTTTGCCATCAGCAGCCGGAGTCAGAGAGAGCACAACTGGTCGTGCTCTCTCCAGGTGGCTAGATGGCGCTGTCTCTCTCCCCTCATCAAAATGGCACAGGCAGGTGTCTGTTAGCTGGCGGTCGAAGGCGTCGGAGGAGGAGACGTGTGTTAAGTCCTTACCCTGCTAGTGTCGGGAGCATTGCTAGGCCTAAGGGGGATCTACGAACGGCTAGGTTAATTGTCTAGAACCAAATTGTGAGAAAAGAACCCGAAGTGTTTTTTGCGCGAGTGCAACGATATGTGCTATCATGCAGATGGTCAGCTAATGACCGAATGGAGTTCAGTTGAGTAATCATGGCCGCCCTAGTATTTATGTTTGCATTGTGGATGCTTGGATGCTCGGTTGTGTTTATTTGTTTGCTTGTTTATTTATTTATTTTTTGATTGCGAGCCACTTCTATTGTGGAGATTGCAGCTGTTCCTATTAGGCTTATTAGGCATGTGAAAGCCCATCAAACGAGGTCCGTCTCCAGTCCTCCCGCTCTCTCTCTCGTCCTCTCGTCCTCTCATTTTCCTGTTCCAGCTTATGCTTTTAAAGCAGCTTCGATACGAAGACAAGTGGGGGAATGGAGTGCATGTAAGCCCGTAGTGCAGGTTGTTAGCCAGCCTCAAAGTCCTTTTGACCAATCATCCAGCCTTGTCTACGGGCAGTTTTGCATCACTGTAGCCTGTTCTAGTTACTAGCTATGCGCTTCACTAAAGCCTTGGGCACACCACCGTGGTAGCAGATTATAAAAGACTGGGTATCAGTTTTGCTGATTTCACACTGTAACTGACTTCTTATGCACATTTCCATTCCATCTTAAATGATGCTGCAGTTATGGATGTGTATATGTACTATCATCAGAAAGTTGCTGCTGCATCATGTAAGGTGGAACGTGAAATTCCAGCTCTTTCCAAGCTCAGTTTTCATTGGCTCTTCACAGGACCCGTTCAGCTTGAAACATCACTGGTTGAAAAGAATAGGCTAGAGCCAAGCGCACAGTCAGCATGTCTGCGTGTGGATCACATGGCTGAAACATGGGCTAGGTGGGTTCCAGGTGGGAATTCGTACATGTGTTGTCCCAACCAGAGGGGCCCATGTTTAACACCAGATTAAGATGAACTTAAAGGGAACTCTCCATGGCTCTCCTCTTGTCTCTCCGTCACTTTCGTCCTCTTACTTTTTCTGCTTGTCTCTCTCCCTCTGTGTCTTTCTCTCTCTCTCTCTCTCTCTCTCTCTACCCCTCTCTGATCGATTGGCCGTGCAGGAGTTGGCTGGAGTTGCTGGGCAGCCTGCCTCTGATGGACGAGTGTCAGAAATCAATCCAAACAACTTTTTGAAAGAGCGGTAGAACAAAAAAATGAAAGAACGGAAGAAAAAAGGGGGCTTGTCATGAAAAGAGATCCATTTTGTCATCCTCCAGCGTTTTAATCAGGGATTCCGTCTTCTATCATCCTCTCATCCCTCCCACTTCCTCCCCAAGCTTACCAGTCTCTCTCTCTCTCTTCCACACAGGACTCGAAAACAGCCAGAGGGACCAAAACGGAACTACCATCAAACAAGAGACCTAAAAACCTCTGGTTGCCTAGGCCAAGTCAAGTCAAGGGTCATGACCTTGTCGTGAGCTCGTTACACATCTCCTGAGCCGCCATGTTCCACACATTCCCCAACAAGTCCAAACCCCAGTCTCCGGTCTCCTTGGAGAAAACGTACTCACTGACCGCCCACTATGATGAGTTCCAGGAGGTCAAGTATGGCAGCCGCTACAGCAGCAGTACCCTCAGCAACGGCATGAGCCTTCAACTCGGCGGCTCCCTGGACCGCTACGGCCGCTCCCGGGGCGGACGGGAAAAATCTGCAGGCGGGGGCGGGACCAGCCCAGGGGGAGGGACCACAGAAAGGTGGAGCCGCAGGGAGATCTGCCTGCTCTCTGCCCTGGTCTTCGCGGCCGGTGTGTGTATCATCCTGGGCTGCATGCTGGCCCTCAAGTTCCTGTCACTGGAGGCGCAGCAGGACGCCCAGTGCAAGCAGGACTGCAAGGCGAGGCGCTCACTGCTGAGGGCGGCACGCTTCGTCCAGGGCAACATTGACACCAGCGTGCAGCCCTGCCACGACTTCTACAGCTTCGCCTGTGGAGGCTGGCTGCGGCGCCACGGGATTCCCGAGGACAAACTGAGCTACGGCATCATCACAGCAATCGGAGAGCAGAACCAGGAGAAGCTGCAGCGCCTGCTGGAGCAGCCCGTCAGGAGGGCAGGGTTGGAGAGTGCAGAGAGGAAGGTACACATACTGTTGTTCCTCTCAACAGTACTCATCGATTTCTGTGTCTGTCTCTGTTCCTGATCCATGTACCATACAGGTATTTTACACTTTTGCTCATTCATAATCAAAGAAAACCAAAAGTCTCTGTGAAAGTGGCAGAATTGAGCTTTTCCCTCACTCGCGTGCAGCGTTAGTAATTGATTAACCACCCCGTCACACACAAAATACTGCTTATATTTCTTTTATGACAGTGTTTAAAACCTGCACTATTTAATGCAGCTTCAAGATGCACATGACAGGAGACTCTAAAAAAGAGCTTAGTAAATCCTCCTTTGATTGGATTTTGATTGGAACTTCCTTCCAGGCATGAGTATTTCTCAATTAATCACCATGCATCCGAGCGACTGAAAGTTCCAATGAAATTATATCAAGCTTTAGAAAAACCAAACACAGCATCTGAGCACAACCTGAGAACCTATCAGCTGTGAAACATGGAGGTGGAAAGGTAATGGTTTGGGGCTGGAAAACAGCAGAGGTGGACCATGCAACATGACAATGACCCAACACGTTTGCAGTGCGTCCCTCTGATGAGTGGCGTGGCCACCATGATCCAATAGGCAGCTAGGCCCAGGTGAGGCTCTACCCTTCAGTCATCACACAACTGAAAGAGTTCTGCATGGAGGAGTGGGAAGCGACTTTTAGATGTTTATAGGAAACATCTAATAGAGCCAGAGGGGGATATATACCAGCATTTTTATTAAGTACACTTTATTAATTATGTTTAAAGTCATTTCTTAAAGTGACCTTTGTCCCCTTTCCACCTTTCATCTCACTCTCCCCTTCCTCTTCCTCCCAGGTGAAGGAGTTCTACCGCTCCTGTGTCAACATCCAGGAGATCGACCGACTCGGAGCAGCGCCCATGACGGAGGTGATTGACAGCTGTGGTGGCTGGGACTTGTCTGGAGCGCCGCCGGGAGGGGCAGGTTGGGAGAGTGGCTCCGCCCCCGTGAGGCCCGACTTTAATGAGATGCTGTACAGGACGCAAGGGGTGTACAGCACGGCCGTCTTCTTCTCTCTCACCGTCAACGTGGACGACAAGAACTCATCGCGCAATGCCATACGAGTGAGTGTGTGTGTGTGTGTACATGTAAAAGTGGGGCATGATCATCAGGCCGGAATGCCTGGACTGTTTTATGTGTGTGTGTTATTAATAAGCCTGGCACAATCTTTGTGTGTGTCTGAAAACTCTAGATTGATCAGGAGGGTCTGACGCTGCCAGAGAGGACTCTGTACCTGGGCCAAGACGAGGACAGCGTGAAGGTACAAAACCTGTGGGCCTGTAATTGCATAAGAGTCGGAAATGACTGCATGTAAAGGACTGTACCTCCAGTCATGGATCGTGGCAGAGGTCAAAGCGCTCCACCTTTATTAGAAACCCGTTCCTTGTATCATCAATGGCTCCACCCACCTTAAAGGTCCACTTGGTACTGCATGTGTACAATTACAGAGCATAGCCCATCTGCTGATCTAAGATTCATCATCCCACCTCTTGTCATCACTACTACACTATATGTCCAAATGTTTGTGGACACCCCTTCTAATGAATGCATCGAGCTGACGCAGATGTGCAAATGCACACACACACACACACACAACTGTGTTAAAAAAAATGCTCCATCCAATGCATCCGTGCTCCAAAAAAAAACCCAAAACTTTTTTTTTTTTGGTCTTTGTTTCAGAAGAAACATTAACTGAGCAGGTGTCCCAATACTTTTGTCCATATAGTGCATTTTGAGAGCAGTCAATTCATCTATCCAGTCAAAAAATGGCCTAATTTATGGCCAGGAATTGGGCCATTTATGAAGGACTAGAGAAAGGCTAATGCCTGAGACACGTTACGGGATATTCGCGACTAATTTGAGGACATCTTGGAATGAATGTGTCCTGGGTCTTAAACAAAGATCCTTGTGGAATCTCTACCTTTCAGATCTATTCACAGTGTATGTAGACATCCTAGTTTAGTTTGATATATATATATATATATATATATATATATATATATATATATATATATATGTTTAATAAGGAATTCTGCAAGATCTCAAATTCCATGAGGTCTATTCTGCATGTCTGTTGCTTTTGTTGCTTTAAAAAAAAAAGTCCGGACATGACCAAGTTGGACATGAATGCCATGGCAATATTGGGCCAATACAATTTCTTTGAAGTACTGTTCCTTTTTCATGGGCTGAATTAGTTCAGCTCTCTTGGAGCCATTTCTAAACAACTGCAGATTCCACGATCATCAGTTTGCCATGGTCTGGAAGGTCATCCTCAGCTGAGCGGAAACTGGTTTGGATGGCCAGGAACAACACAGCACAGGCCTGCTATGAGCTGAAAGCTGCTGGCACACCAGTGTCCCTGTTTACAGTCAAGCGAGTTTTACATCACCATTAACTGAGAGGCTGCAGTCCAAGAAGGAAGCTCCTGCTCCATAAAACAACTCCTTCAAGCTCTACTAAAGTTTGCAGTTGAACCACATGGTCAAGAAAAACCTTTAGAGGAACATTTTATGACCAGATGAGACAAAAAGAGCACTGTACCAGATGTTAAGCATGGTGGTGATAGCTGTGATTGTGCTCTGGTACATTACACAAAGTGGATGGAATAGTTAAGAAGAAGGACTACCTCAGAATTCTCCAGCAAAACCTCAGACCATCAGCTAGACGGTTGAAACCTAGACACAATTGGGAGTTCCACCAGGACAGTGACCCCAAATACACATCAGAAGTGGTTGTAGAATGGATAAAGCAGACTAACATTAAGCTTTTGGAATGGCTTTCCCAAAGTCCAGACCTCAACATTACTGAAAATATGTGGACTGTTCTTAAAAGTCAGGTCTGGTCAGCAAACCAACACATTTAAACAAAATACAGATTCTGCCAAGAAGGTTGGTCAAATATCCAACCAGAATTCTGCCAGAGACAGTTTTAGTAAAGCGTGGAAATGAGATCCTAATCTTGTTCCCACAACTAAGTTAACTTCTAAAGTTGTGGCCATGTCTTAATTATCTTGTTCCCACATTTTACGAAGCCTTAATAAGTTGTGGCCACAACTTAATTATCTTGTTCTCACATTTTACGAAGCCTTAATAAGTTGTGGCCACAACTTAATTATCTTGTTCCCAAAACTTACTTAATCACAGCCATTACTTATCTCATTCCCACAATTACAAAATTGTGGCCATGCCTTAATCATCTTGTTCCCACATCTTACTAAGCCTTAAGGTTTTGCCACAACTAAATTATCTTGTTCCCACATCTTACTAAGCCTTACTAAGCCACAGCTATGACTTAATTATCTTGTTCCGGACACTTACAAAGTTGTGGCCATGCCTTAATTATCTTGTTCCCACATCTTACTAATCCTAAATAAGTTTTTGCCACAACTTAATTATCTTGTTCCCACAACTTACTAAATTACGGCCACTACTTATCTCCTTCCCGCACCTTACAAAGTCATGACCATGCCTTAATTATCTTATTCCCACATCTTACTAAGCCTTACTAAGTCATGGCCACTACTTAAATAAAACTAAGTCATGGGAACAAGATAATTATGTGGGACGTCACCAGTGGGACTCCGTAGAAAGCCCAATATTGCTGTGATATTCCTGTCCATGTTGAGTGGACTGATCTCTCCACCCAATCTCAGATGTGTTACTCAGCCTTATTTTCTTACAGCTCCGTTTGCTCCACCCTCCCCCATCCATTCATTCATTGATTCAGTGATTCTTTACGTACTGTAGCTCATTCCTCTTCTCTTCCTTTTCTCCATCTGTCCATCTGTGTCGTCTGAGGGCCATCTGCCACTTTCCTCCTCCTGCTGCACCCCCCCCACCCCACCCCCGCTGTGAGCCCGTGCCCCTAATTGATCGTGTCACATCTGTGTTTGGGCACCAGCTTATGATGTCAGTGGCTCATTAATGATGTCACAGCTGTCCTTCTCGTCCCCCGCCCATAAGACCACGCCTGTGTGCCAGTGGGCCACTAGTTGACGTCACGAGGGACTGCTTTCTCCTACTAACAGTAGTTAGCTTGGCATTTCAAGAAAGTCGGCTGACTGTCAACACAGTGCCCTGTTTGCGAATAATGATGTCATGTGCATGCTGTCATCCCCTGTTGATGATGTCAGATCCTGGCAGCATACAAGGCCCTAATGGAGAGGCTGCTGAGCATGCTGGGAGCTCACAATGCCACGGTGAAATCCAGAGAGATTTTGGACCTGGAGACGAGACTGGCCAACGTGAGTATCATATCATGTCACACCGGTAAACTTGTGCAAGACAATCGTCGCCTTCTAGCATTTAACAGAGAGCTCAGGGTCAGCCATGCTACAGCGCCCCCTGGAGCAGAGAGGGTTAAGCACCCCTAGCCTTGTCCCAGGAGCATTGCTCCTCAAAGGCGTGGGTTAATAGGTAGTACTTAAAAATCAATTTTAACGTCAGTATGACGAGTTTTAGCCCTCCGTCATAACAGCCCACATTCAACCAGAGAAGGCCGTCAGTGGTGGCCAGCTGGGCAGTGCTCTAACCACTGACCCTCCAGCTTGTGGACAGGTCAGTCCAGACAGGACAGGACAGTCTTCTTGGAGGACATTTATTCATTGGCGAGTTTTCTTCTCTCCTCCAGATCACAGTTTCAGAGTTCGACGAGCAGAGAAAAGACATCAGTAGCATGTACAACCGAATCACACTCAAACAGCTCCAGCGCATGGCACCTAGCGTAAGTATCTCCACACACACACACACACACACACACACACACACATAAACCCCAAATTTATTTAGACGTGGTGCTTTAAAAGCCCGTGTGATAGATGAAGTTATAAACTCCAGTGGAGACAGAAGGTTCTGAGGTCTGCGGTGAGAGAGACAGATAGGGAGTGTGAGAGAACGAGCGATCCTCTTTAGGGCCCTCTGGGGATTGTCCTTCAGCGGCAATTGAGAAAGTCCATCCAGGCAAGGAGAGGAAGAAAGCGGGAGAGAGTGAGGGTGAGGGAGAGGGTGAGGGAGAGGGAGAGGAGAAACACCTGCTAGAAATAATAAAGCAGAGTGGAGTGGTTTGATTGGACGCGTTACTTTGTATGACTCTGAATTGAATTCACATGAAAAGAAATGAAGTTGAACTGGCGCTGAATAGAGGAGAGCTGCCTCGCACCGAACTCAACAGAAACAAGAGAGTTAGCCATCCAGTGAGTAATAGGAGGCAAGCCAGTGCCTAAAGGACTACTTCTCTGTTGCTAACTCTGCCGACATCAAAGAAAACTTAAAGGTTTTCCCGGGCGTAGGTGAATGATGGGAATTGGGAACATAAAATTGACAAATCAGATGAAACTGAGAAGAACATGAGCTTATTCGGCCCTCCCGAGGACCAAGAACCTACAGGCTCTCCCAGAATCTCCAGGTTCTGGTGTTGAGCAGTGCGTGTGCGATCATTTACCAGGAAATTTACACTTTACAATTTACAGACCATGTCAAAATAGGTCAGACGACAAACAGACGAAGGTAAAAAATAAAAGTCAGGTAATGCACGAACAAATAGACAGAGTCACAAATCCGAATAAACAGACTGCGTCAAAATAAAAGTCACTAATACAAATGAACAAATAGACCACATTAAAAGAAAAGCCACAGATTCAAACAAACAGACTGTTAAAATAATAGTCATTAATACAATCAAACAGACCATGTCCAAATAAAAATCAGGTGCTGCACGAACAAATAGGCCGTGTTAAAATATAAGTCACAAATCTGAATAAACAGACTATGTCTGTAATTCAAAGGAGAAAACCGACTACGTCAAAAAAAAGTCACTAATTAAAAACAGACCATGTCAAAATGAAAAAGTCACTAATACAAATGAATAAACAGACTGTCAAAATAAAAGCCACAGATTCAAACAAACAGACTGTTAAAGTAATAGTCACTAATATAAAATCAAACAGACCACATCAAAATAAAAGTCACTAATAAAAACAGATCAATGTAAAAATAAAAGTCTGATACTGCACAAATTCGAATAAACAGACTGTCAGAATTAAGGTCTGTATTTCAAACAAGCAAACCGACTGCGTCACTAAAACAAACACAGCAGTAACACAAAATACTTTCAATCTGAAAACTAAAATCACGGCCTCGTCTTTTTCTCTTTCGCTGATCTGAAAATGATGAACTGATTAGGGGGGGAAATAGTTTATTGCTGCTTCTTTGCACATCCTTGGTTTTAAATAGGGTGATCCAACAGGACAGTGACCCCAAACACACATTAAAGGTGGTTGTGGAGTGGATAATAAAGCACTTCCCAAAGTCCTGCCCTCAACCTTTGGTCAAATATCCCACCAGAATTCTGCCGGCGCTCGTTGCTGATAGCTACCAAGAGTGACAGGTCAGGGTGCAACTTTCTAATAATCAAATATCAAACATCTTGCCCCTGTTTGTGTAAACCTGACCTCGTTAAGTTCTCCATTGTGGGTTCTGGTGCTGAAGCGTACTTGCTGCCGAGTTAACTGTGTTTTGATGCACACCTTTTTTTTTTTTTTTTTGAGGGGGAATGACTTTCAACCTCGGGATAAAACACAAACAGGCCGAAACGGCGGTAGCCAACTTCACGCTTGATCGATCCAAATTTGCCATTTTGAAAACCCATAAACCGGCGGGTTACACTTTTTAAAAGCTTGGCAGAGATAGGAGTCCCAAATGAGTTATGAATCAATACGGCCAAAATTGAAATATGTCCCTAAGTAATTGGAAGTTTGTCATGAACTCAGGACCCCAGCGGTACAAAAAAGGGTGGTTTCCGGCCCGTATGGTACAGTACAGTATGCTCTGACATTTTGACATTTATGTACATTCTTCACCTCCTCATCCGTTATCTCTCTCGCCCGCTCTCCCTCCCTCTCTCCCTCCCTCCCTCTCTCTCTCTCGCTGCAGCTGCACTGGAAGCGTTTGCTGGACAGAATATTTCATGATAACTTCTCAGAGGAAGAGGAGATTGTGGTGCTGGCGACAGACTACATGCAGAAAGTGTCCGACATCATCAAGACCACCTCGAAGAGGTACGTGAACGGCCCATGTTTAACCCGTCCCGGCCCCTTTTCACCCATTTCCAGTTGGGCTACTAGTACAGGCCGCCACATGGGCATGTTATCTGGGTACTGTCTATTACAGGTGCTATTAGATATACTTAAAGGTTGGGTCCGCAAGTGTAGATCAATGCTTTTACAAATAAAGGTTCCTTTGAAGAACCCTTCCATAGAAGAACCACTTCAAGGCTCTTCAGACTCTTCACACATCTCTGTTGGTTCTTCTAAGCACTTGATGCACCTTCATTTCTTTTAAAGAGTGTGTGTTAGCTGCAGTCTACTAATCTTTCCGTCTGCCTGTGTGTGTGTGTGTGTGTGTTTGTGAGCGCCCATGTGGGTGGTTAAGTGGGCGTGCTGTGGGTCGATACTAATCAGCCGTGGTACAGCTGAGAGGTCATGCAACAGTGACACCCCAAATACAGCCACACACACACACACACAGTCATGCAGAGCTCCCCAGAGTCTGGCAGTCAAATGTATAACTTGACAGGTGTGCGTATATATGTGTGTGTGTGTGTGTGTATGCCTACCCTGCTGTCAGTTCTCTCTTAGGGAGTTGGGGGTTGGTAAGGGTTGGTATGGAGAAACTGGGAAGCGGGTGGTGGTGATGGTGGTGGGGGGGGGGGGTGCATCGAGTCCTCCCTGGCTGATTGTTACAGCCACTGACAGCTATCCAATACTGAGTACAATAGCAGGCATTTGCCTTTCCATGTATGTACTGGTTCGTCTGCCTGCCATTAAGCCTAATTAAATTGAGTGCAGCTCATCTGTGTCTTCTCATTCATCCGCGTTTCTCCCGCTCGCCCTCCTTCCCTCGCCCTCCTTCCCTCGCCTCCTTCCTTCTCCTTTCTTTCTCCAGAGGTACCTAAGAAAGACTTAGGTAATTTCTCCCACTGTCCGCTCTTCACACGCTCCTATAATAACACATTATAGCCCATAATATGGCCAAAATGAAACCTTCCCTCATAATCACTGTTATTATCATCACCATGGAGATGCTTGACGCTCCAGCCAATCCGCTTCCGTCCCCGCAACTCAGGAGTTCGGAAGGAGGAATGACTTCTGCGTTTATCTTTGTGTTCTTCTTTTTTCTTACACCCCACCCCACCCCCCTTCACCACCTCCCCACCTCCCCGAGTCTTGTTTTCCTCCTACTGGCATCACGGCGAGAACATCTCTGCGGGCTCCTTTCCAAGCCTTTCCGAGCGGCGCTTTTCTCTGCTGAGAACGTCTTTTCTTTTCTTTTCACCTGAAATCCCTCCCTGGTTTTGTTGGGGCTCTGTTTTCCTCCACCTACCTCGTTCTCTCCGGCGTCTGCCGTCGCAGGAATTTGGGGCCGGTGGCATCTCTTGCCGCTGACTGTGAAATAATATCAAAAGCAGGCTTTAGAGCGGCGCTAAAAGCTAAATCAGCCCGCTAACTCAGTCGAGAGACGAGCACTTAGGAATCACACACTCACACAGCCAAATCCTTCAAAGGCACGACCTTGACTTCACCGCGCCGGCGCAGGGCTATATGATTGTGACGCCCCGTGAACGATTCGTCAATACCCGCTCGCTCTGTAAAAGCCTGATATTAAAAGAAGCATCAGGCCTCTGTGTCTTGCGATCCGGCTACGGGAAACGCCGTATTGCCGTGGAAGAGATGCGATGAGTCAAGTAACTGACAAAGACGCTTCACTTTGGAGGAAGCCGGCGAAGTTCATTTGCGATAATTATCTCAAGCACTTTTAATGCGCTGGGAAATTCCTAACGGCGCATTGTCCCGTGAACCCAATTTCCAACAAGCGCTAGAAGCCTGATGAGCGCAGAGCCGAAGAGACAACTGGGATGCTGCAAGAAAGATAAACACTCGTCAAGAGGTCCCGGACAGAAATTTACAGGGAGCCCTTGGAGATGTGCCGCCGCGCTTGATAAAAGCAAAGTTAGGCTGGTTGCACAAGCTGAGATAATGCTCAGCACTCACAGAGGGTTCCTGGATCGGGCTTAAATGACTCTCTCCTTCAACATGTGCTCGCATCCACCATCCTCCATGTGCGGTCAGTCACTGGAGGATCTCCCATGTCTTTCCACTGTGTGCTACTTGCTCTACTGGCATCTCAACCGTACGACAACCCCCCCCCCAGCACCAGCCCCCCCACCCTTCAGTTCTCTATCTTGCTCTTGGAGAGTCTCTCTTTCTGAGCCTTGGTTCCTCTCAGTGGTTCTCCATCAGGCTCTTGGAGAGTCTCTCTTTCTGAGTCTTGGTTCCTTTCAGTGGTTCTCCATCAGGCTCTTGGAGAGTCTCTCTTTCTGAGCCTTGGTTCCTCTCAGTGGTTCTCCATCAGGCTCTTGGAGAGTCTCTCTTTCTGAGTCTTGGTTCCTTTCAGTGGTTCTCCATCAGGCTCTTGGAGAGTCTCTCTTTCTGAGTCTTGGTCCCTTTCAGTGGTTCTCCATCAGGCTCTTGGAGAGTCTCTCTTTCTGAGTCTTGGTTCCTCTCAGTGGTTCTCCATCAGGCTCTTGGAGAGTCTCTCTTTCTGAGTCTTGGTCCCTTTCAGTGGTTCTCCATCAGGCTCTTGGAGAGTCTCTCTTTCTGAGTCTTGGTTCCTCTCAGTGGTTCTTTATTAGGCTCTTGGAGAGTCTCTCTTTCTGAGTCTTGGTTCCTCTCAGTGGTTCTTTATTAGGCTCTTGAAGAGTCTCTCTTTCTGAGTCTTGGTTCCTTTCAGTGGTTCTCCATCAGGCTCTTGGAGAGTCTCTCTTTCTGAGTCTTGGTTCCTCTTAGTGGTTCTTTATTAGGCTCTTGGAGAGTCTCTCTTTCTGAGTCTTGGTTCCTCTCAGTGGTTCTCCATCAGGCTCTTGAAGAGTCTCTCTTTCTGAGTCTTGGTTCTTCTCAGCGGTTCTTTATCAGGCTTCATCATGCACAAGTTGCCATTGACCCTCCCCCTTCATCACTGGTCCGTTTTCGCCTGACAGGCTGTTATTTGGACAGTGAACCATTCCCAGCACAGCAGTGACCCTAACACGACTGTAGCAGGGTAGTGCTTGGTGAGCTGATATGAGTGGTCCAGGCTCAACAGCGTGGGTTACAGTTATCAACTGGAGTTAAAGGTACGTAGAGAGTGGATCTCCGTGCTCGGCCACGAAAATGTCTAACTTTTTTTGATCTGTAGATCTGATCGATATTGATATTGATATTTCTTAGAGAAGAGAGAGGAGTTCGTCGTACCTCTATTGATTCAGTGCTTTTGGAGAGTCATTCAGTCGTTTTCTTTCAGTCCTTGCTACGAACATTATCTGGTCAATAGCTTCATTTGGACTTCGGTCAGGAGTGTTTTCTTTTTCCTCTTGGTAATTGTCGCAAATTATAAAATGGGTAGGCAGTGTAATGGAGCCACGCTGTCGTGTATGTGATGTGTAGTTGAAAGCTTAGGGCCAGACGACCAATAGAGTGGTCTGCATTGGTTAAATAAAGCAGGACAGTTCAGTCTTACTAAACAGGCTAACTGCTGCTTTAGAGGTGTTAACCTCAGTGCCCTTGTCCCTCATCTGTCTCCTCTACAAAACTGACCAGTTCTCTGTCCCTATACCTGGCCAGTGGCTGATGTGCGGCCGCCGTTGCTTACAAAGCAGTGAAGATCAAACGGATCTCTGAAGAAATCCCTACCATGTATCTCCACACTGTAGCTCCATCTGTTGCTGCACGGTTTATCATCCGCCCTCCACCCCAATTCATCTTGGTCACTTTCTGACCACAGGACTGCTGTGGACCAGGTATTGCATTGAACAGATATTTAACACGGATAAGAAGCTTAAACCCATGAAGGGCTTCAGCACGGTGTGGAATATGGGGAGTCCTAGGGGTCTACAGTGTTCAAAGGACTAGATCCTTGAAGAACTTTTGGATGTTTTTGGAGAAACTCTTGTGAGAAACCGCTACAGATCTTTGCTGAAACCTTCACGAATACGTTTTTTTAGGAGAAGGTTTCTTGAAGGTTCCTCGCAAGAGTACCTCCAAAAACGTCCAGAAGTAGCCTCAAGGATTTAGTCCTTTGAAAACCTAAATGCGTGGTCACATGACATCTTAGATTCGTCATTAGGTTTCATCAGAAGGTTTTGCAGATGAGTTGGCAGCCAGTAAACACTGGAGAGTAGAGACCTCCTGATTGCCGCTGGGCGTTTCGAAAACTGGGCAACCACAAATTGTGCCTCGGCAGATGGGCTACAGTGTCTCCACCGGCAAGACGAAATCGTCGCTCGTTCATTGTTTGTTATTTATTTCTGGTGATGTTGACGATCAACCGGTGGTAAAATTGAATACGTATGCGAGTCCTAATAATCCAGCTCCTTTTTGCTGATGTTTTGATTTGTATTCCTCAGCAGTTTGGATGGAAAACGGCACACCGAGCGCGGAAGGCTGCCAGCCTTCGTTGGGAACCATTTGCCCCCACATAAGACCCGCAGCACTTTCTGTACGTCAAGTGTATCAAGTGAGCATGACAGGCTTGTCACCTTAGGCCGTGTATAAGTTGAATATGACAGGGTTGCAACATGATACCTTAGCAGTAAAAGCATGCTGATTGTAGCTTTGTGTGACGCCTGTGAAGTCCGGCGGAGCTCTTAATGGATGCCATTTTCCACACGTGGGAAGCAATACCAGCCTTTTTTCCGACCAAAGCAGATGTGTACCTGTTGGCTGAGGCGCAAAAGGGACTGGAGCAGCGGTAAAAGGTAATAATGCTAACCTTAACCAGTCTCAGATAAGAGGCTTTTGAGCCTCAGCTAGCTGAAACACGGCCTGTGCTGTGCTGTGGTGTTTTTAGACTGCTAGCTTGCTTAGCTAAGCCTAGATATCCAGCTACGAGTCCAAACCCAGCAGAACCGGCCTCTCATTTCTCTGTCCTGTTCCTCCCAACACCAGTCGCTTGGTCCACTTCGCTTCGCTTCCAGACTAAAAAGATTTTGTATGGTCAGTGCCTGTGTCAGAAATAGCAGTTAATCAGCTAGTTAAGCAAAAACAGATCCAAAACCATTCAGCTTCAGTTCTTCCCACAGCAGCAGCAGCAGCAGCTCGATCATTAGCCGCCAGACGCTCGAGTCGTTCCCGTCTAGACGTTTACAAGTGGGGTTTCAGTCAGACAGACTCTTAGCCTGCTAACTAAGCCAATACTAACCAGCTTCTCTCTCCTGATTCAGAGCAGGTCAACATTTGTAACGGTCAGACGGATGATTTACCATTTACTGAATGATTGGTTGTGTAGTGTTCACGCAGTCACCCTGTGAGCAAATGAAACGCTGGATTTGGTCATTTTTCCGGCAGGGTGACCCAGGTGTGTTCCAGGGCGGAAGACGTATAGGTGCAGGTGTTCACAGAGATAAGGACGTCAGCAAGACTGTGTGAATCTACTACAGTGACACTGCAATTTCTTGTTGGTGTGTACAGTGTGGACTCACTGAGCGTGTCCTTAGCAAGACACGTACATTACTCATTCATGCACTTATCTAATCAGCCAATCGTGTGGCAGGGGTGCACCAAAGAAACATAGGCAGGTACAGGCCAGCAGCTGTATGTCCACATCAACCATCTCAGCAATTCTAAATGAACACCACCACCTCCAACCTCGTGGAAGATGGGCTACAACAGCAGGAGACCCACGTCGGGGTCCACTTCTGTCAGCCAAGACCAGAAAGCTGAGGCTGCAGCTGCTCAGCACAGGCCTGGTCTGATGAGCCTGGAGTTCTGCTGAGGAACCTCACTGTAGCTGGTGGGGTCGGTATTTGGCACCAACAGCAGGAGGTTTCAAGAACATGGCCATGAGTTCAGTGTTCTTCAGTGCTGGTTCTTCCCAGGAACCTCCAGATTCTCCAGATTCTGATGCCCAGCCCAGTATTAGTATAATAAAGTGCTTCACTGCATACAGGACTCCTTTAGCCTCCTTTAGTCTCTCTCCCTCTCCCTCTCTCTCTCTCTCTGATGGTCCCAGAAGGTCTCTATTTGTCGGAAGCGACTTGTTTTCTAAACAAAGTGTCGATGATGGCTAATTTGCATATTCGTTAAGTATTTTGTTCGCATGCGCCAGTAGATCTCTGCAGGAAAGAATTTCAGACACGCGCTCTTGGCCACCCGCAGTCACGTATACTCTCCCTCACACACACACACACACACACATAGAGGCAGAAACAGGCGGAGGAGATAGATAGCAGTTGAGGTTGGTGTTGGCACCGCAGTGACCTAGCTCAGTAAAAAAAACACCTTCCAGAGTTTCGCCTTCTCTTCTCGTTCCTCCTTCACTTCCTCCACCATCTTTCTTTCCTTGCTGAACCGCCATCAGCACCTATACATCCACACAAACACTCTCTCACACACACACACACACACACTTACACACACACTCACTCTCTCTCTCTCTGTGGAAGAAGATCTAGAACATAGATTTAATTCATTGTGTCCACTGTTAATGGGGGGGTGGGTGTTTATGGGGACCCCAGTACACGGACATGTTGTATATATGTGTGTGTGTGTGTGTGTGTGTGTGTGTGTGAGTGTGTATGTAAGTGTGTACGTACCTCTCTTCTCTGAAAGGATTCAGTGGCTCAGGTACTCTACAGGGAGGAAGTGCTTTTCATTCATAATGAGCTTCATTCGAATACATTAGACTAATGAGCTTACTCCTAATCCCTTGCCAATGATTGGCCATTGTTTCATCGTTAGAGCACACTTCTGTAACGGTCCTTAATTTAATATCCGTTTCCTTCATTTGCCTCCGCAACCCCGCCCACACGGCAGCGCTCGGCGCTAATGGGTGGGGGACGAAAGGTGATGAAGAGTAAACAAACAAGCGGACAAAGACATGAAGGAGTAAACAAATGCTAAACAAACCCCCTCACACCTGCTAATGCTCTCTCGCACGCTCTCTCTTTGATTCTCTCGCCTTTGCTCTGTCTTGTCTCGTACACACACACCGAAAACGCTTTATTTGCACGCCAGTAAATTCGAGCATTCGAACACGTGTAGAACCTGAGACAGAGTCTGCCTGGTCTTCGTGGTCCAGCTATTTATGGGAGTGTGGGCCCCGCCCTAAATCCAACCCGTGGTGCTTAAAGGGGCTCAGTTAGCCCACCTGGAAGTTGGTGTAGAGGCCTCAGGTAAACATACTGTGGTAAAGAGATTTACCACGCTGATCCATGACGATCCTTTTATGGATAATCTAACCAAATTGTGTCCCAGGTTAGCCTTTTGAGCGATACCAGTTGATAGCAATGCATTATACCATGGAAACACGTCCGTCCATCGAAGTTGGGCAATGTCCCAACTTTCCGAATACAAAATCTGGCTTGTAGGGAACGCAGCGTTGGTATGGTGGCAACCTAGAGTGTGGTTCTGCTGTGTCTCAGGAACTGCAACGTATCAAAGAAGGCTCTTTAAGGCATTCTGACTGTTCGTTCGTTCGTTCGTTCGTTTGTTTGTTTGTTTGTTTGTTCGTTCGTTCGTTTGCATTCGGCGTGTGATGGCCTTTACCCTCTCTCTCTCTCTCTATTATAGGACTGGTTAAAAGACAATGTCGCCTCCTTCTTTTCATCCCTCCATCCATTCATCTTCACCCTCCCCCTCACTCACCCCCCCCCTACACCCTCCCGCTCTCTCGCTCTCTCTCTCTCGCTCGCAATTGAATTGTGTTCAGAAGTGCTTTGTTGGCTAGACAGGCCCATAGCGGTGCCAAACAGTGTTATGATTAAAATGCCGTCCACGTGTCAAAATCCAAACCCAAAGGGGGTGACGTCACCCTAAAGGGCTGAAGGGTGTGTGTGTGTGTGTGTGTGTGTGTGAGTGTGTGAGCACATTTTGTTTAGTATGACATTTTCCATCTGTACATTTCAGAGTAATTATTTACGGCTTAATCTTTTTAGAATGTCTAGCCGTTCATTTGGCCCTTCCTGCATCTCCGATGATTCAGGGCTTTTATTTTTAATTTTTTTTGTCTCCCGCATCTCTCTCTCTCTCTCTCTCTCTCTCTCTTGCGCGCCCCCTCGCTTTCTCTCTCTCTCGTTTCTCTAGTCTCCGGCATTAACAAGATTTATTACACATTTCTGAAACGACGTCTAAATCTCAAATATAAAGTATGATTCTCTTCCACCTCACTATCTCTCCCCCTCCGTCTTTCTCCACTCAGTTCAGATTTACTGATACGGTGCATTTTCCTACATTAACCCCTTCAAGTCTTCAAAAAGAGCTGCACTTCATCCCTACGTACATTGGAAGTGAACCCTTTGGCATGACCAGGATTTCTGCACTGATTGGATGACTACGTTATCCAAGTCACAATTATACAATAACACAATATTACTAATCTAATAACACACCAACAGTTACAACAGTACTGTTGGTTATTTATTGAAGGCTAGAAAAAGTAAGTGAACCCTTTGGCATAACCTGGATTTCTGCGCTGACTGATAATTGAATGCAGTCTGATCGTTATCTAAGTCACAATTATAGACCAGCACAATCTAAACTATTAACTATTAAGAAACCAATGTCTGTACTGTTGGTTATTTATTGAAGGCTAGAAAAAGTAAGTGACCCTTAATAACCTTTAAATCTCCTTTTAGCAGCAATCACCTCCATCAGACACTTCCTATAACTTCAGATGGGTTTCAGTTCATCAGTATTTCTAAGATGCCTCACATCCACACTCCTCTTCAGGTTATCCCCCGGCATCTTGATAAGGGTTAAGATCAGGACTCTGACTCGGCCACTAGCAGATCTTCTTTTTCAGGCGTTCTTTAGTCGATTCGCTTGTGTGCTTGAGGTTCTAGTCTCGTCGCATCACCCAAACATCTTGTCCTTTTCTTGAGGTCATGGACTTCAGCCCTTACATTTCCCCGTACATCTTTTCGATACATCTTTGAATTCATTGTTTTCTCAATAATCGCAAGGCGCCCAGACTCCGAGGCAGCAAAGCAGCCCCAAACCACGTAGCCAATTAGCTCTTGGAGAAGTCATTAACACAGAGGTTCACTTACTTTTTCTAGCCTGCATTAGTCTAGTTCTAGACATGAACAGAAATCCAGGTAATATATATATTTGCAATAGATGCCCAGATGCTTGGACACATCTGTCCACTCCCACCAAGATACTGGATGGAGCTCTAGCTGTTGACCTCTATCCGACCTTTGCCTTTCGGGCAAGGTGATTATAGGTTAGGCCCCAGTCTGTTGGGCAGTTCATTCTTATTGAGGTTACACAAGCTGTATGGGCACACATGAACCCCCCCCCCTCTCTCTCTCTCTTCCCTCCCCTCCCTTCCCTCAGGGTCCTGCACAACTACATGCTGTGGCGTATCGTGGCCGCTCTTAGCGAGCACCTGTCCACCGCCTTCAGGAGCACAATCCACGAGTTCTCCCGAGAGATCGACGGCACGGAAAGGCAGCTGGAGCTGGGCCGGCTCTGCCTCAATCAGGCCAACAAGCATTTCGGCATGGCTCTCGGGGCCCTGTTCGTCCAGCAGCACTTCTCCACTCACAGCAAAGCTAAGGCAAGGCGCAGCAAAGTTCTGCAACACGACATGACGCAAGATGACACAACACACACAGCCCTAACATCATCTCCTCCCATCTTGTCCCTCGCACGTATTGCACAAGACAACAGAGCAGGATGATGCCACACAGTGCAGTGCCACACGTGATCCGAAACCAAAAACAAAGGCACGCAGGAAACAAGCACACGCTTGGTGGCCGCTTTATTAGAAACCCTGACCATGCTGGTGTACAGCGAGAGATACCAAAACACCAACACCTTCAGAGGGCCTTCCCTCTACCCTGCCCATCGCTCAGCATGATGCTAGCCAGTGTGAACGCTGTTAGCTCATGTAACAGAACTCCCAGTTAGCGTTCTCCTCCAAACATCCAAACGTGTTGAGCTCCATAATTCATGATGTTCCTCAATCCTTTTCCTTTATATATCTCATTGATTTCTGGCCAATTACCAGTGCCTGTTCTAGCACACGTAGACTAGCACACGTCTCCTGAGAGAGCGAGGCCAGCTGTGCTCTCTCAGACTCCGGCCGCTGATGGCGAGCAGCACAACCCGCTATAAGGTATACGGTACTGCGGTATTACACACTGCTTAATAATGTTAGCATTATTAGCTTTTAGCACTGCTCCATTCTCTTCAGCAGGGTCTGTAGATCCATGGAGGTTCTTTAGAGCTTTAAAAGGTTCCTCACACTCGCCAATCTCTATTATAAACGTGCTTCTTCAGGAACACCTCTCTCTTCCTCTTCCTCTCATTTCTACCCTATTCTCCTCACACTCTTCATGCCTTCCCTCATCTCATCCTTTTCTCTCTCCCCTTTCCTCCAATCCCCTCCATTTATTTCTCCCCCCCACTAATCCCTCGCTCTCTCCCGCTCTCACTCCTAATCCCTCACCTTAATGTGATCTCATCCTCTCCTGCTCTCTCTTTCTCTTTCTCTTTCTCCCTTTCCTCTCTCCCCTTGGATGTTTACTTTTCCTCCTTACCCCTCCCACCCTCCTGTACTTCCCTCTCTCCATGCTGTTCCCCGATTCCACGAGTGATGGAAGGTTGGATGGACGGATTGACAGACAGGCTGACGGATGCGCGGATAGATGAAAGGCCGGTTCTCCGAGACCACGCCTCGCCCATATGGCTGCCGTGGCGGGGCGCCTGCCAGATTTAGCCTTCTTTCCAGAACTCGTCAGTCACCCCGTCGGCGTTGTCAAAACTGCGCTCAGCAATCTCGCCTCTTACCTTTCCGTTTGAAGCGGGACTCTCAACTTTCAGGTTGCCGCGAGCTACCCACCGTGATTCCTCGGACAAGTTGAAGCGCAAGCAAACAAAGCAAGAGATGCATTGATTTAGAGCAGCGCCTGTCAACCTTCCCACTCCGAAACTCCGAAGCTCACTCAGCTAATGAGGAACTGGACTAATGAGAAGATTGGGGTCACGTTCTGGAGTCCTAGGGAACCAGGGTGTGTCAGGGTGTCGGGTGCGTTTGGGCAGGGAATGGTTGAAAACAGGGAATTGTGGAGTCCAGTAGGTTCCCTGGTAGGAAGGTGCATCTCTGGTATGAGGGCTTGAAGACCACCGAAAAAGATGCTTGACGAAACCATCAACAGCATAGAAGCACCTGCTTGATCCATCGTCAAGTAAGCCATGTGCAAGCGTGTCGAGTAGCTGGTAGAGATTTCCCGAGCGTCCCTGTCGCAGTGACATTGAAGCGTAAGCTGCTCTATCATCAACGTCAACATCAGTGAAATGAAAGGGTAGTTACTGGAGATTTCCTCACCAGTCCCAGCCACAGTGACACCTGAGCTCAAACGGCTTAATCCTCTACACTGGCTTTCAAACGTTTGGGCTTCCCTGCTCAGAAATGTACCTTAGTCCAGGTGCTAAAGGTAAGGATGAATGAATTTTGAGGTTGAAAGAGGTCATGGTTAAAAAAAGAAAGGAGCACCATGCAAATGTTTGGCCACCCTAAGAAACCTGAGCTCTCAGCTAAATCCACAGTTGATGTAAGTTGTAGCTAATTCATTCCACACTGTGGGACTGCCCGCAGGTTCAGGAGCTGGTGGAGGACATAAAGCACGCACTAGACATCCGACTGCAGGAGCTCGACTGGATGGACGAAGTGACCAAAGAGGCTGCAAGAGCCAAGGTAACAATAAACACAGTAAACACAGCAAACACAGCATCCAAGTCACGAGACGCAGAAACTACGATAACCCCGTGTTGTGGACCAGTACGGACTAACCTGACCTCCCAATCACGGCCACTTTACTGGAAACCCCTACTTTGTAGCTTTGTAAGTTTGTGCTAGCCGTTCTGTCCTGTTTAATCCATCAACAGTGTTTATGTGTAACAACTCTAGGGTCTAAAATGTCTATAAATAGAGGGTGAGCGTGTGCCGTGAGGAGTAATTGTTACTTAGTAATAACTTGGTTGAAGTGAGATGCTTAATAGAGTGGCGCGGGACTTTCTAACTAGATATGGATTTTTTACTTAAGTATTATCCTGTAGTTTGTCAGAGAGACCTATTTTAATGACCCGGTTTGTACGGAGGAGATGTTCTTTAAGAGCTTTTCATTTTAAACGACCAAGATAATAATAAATAAGAAGAGAAACTTAAGATGTTTTTTTTCATTCTCTCTCTCTCTCTCTCTCTCTCTCTCTCTCTCTCTGTCTCTGTCTCTCATGCAAATACACCTTGCGGACATGCCCAGCTACAACATATGATGGTTATGACGGGATATCCAGACTTTCTGCTGAAGCCAGAGCTCATCGACCAGGAATATGGGGTAATTCAGACCGCTGTGGGCTCTGAACCCTGATTTGGGTGTAGTTTTTTTTAATGAGAACTCCATCTATCCAAGGCAATTCAAGAGGTTCACTGTTAGTTTTATGCCTTCCACTGGCTGCAAAATATCGCCTGAGAATAATTTTACCACCACCATTCTTAAGAGTCAGTATGGAGGTCTTATTCTACCACCCACATGCTTAACAGTTGGTATGGTGGTCTTATTCTACCACCCCCATGCTTAACAGTCAGTATGGTGGTGTTATTCTACCACCACCATGCTTAACAGTCAGTATGATGGTCTTATTCCACCACCCCCATGCTTAACAGTTGGTATGGTGGTCTTATTCTACCAACACCATGCTTAACAGTCGGTATGGAGGTCTTATTCCACCACCCCCATGCTTAACAGTTGGTATGGTGGTCTTATTCTACCAACACCATGCTTAACAGTCGGTATGGAGGTCTTATTCTACCACCCCCATGCTTAACAGTCGGTATGGTGGTGTTATTCTACCACCACCATGCTTAACAGTCGGTATGGAGGTCTTATTCTACCACCACCATGCTTAACAGTCAGTATGATGGTCTTATTCTACCACCCCCATGCTTAACAGTTGGTATGGTGGTCTTATTCTACCAACACCATGCTTAACAGTCAGTATGGAGGTTTTATTCTACCACCCCCATGCTTAACAGTCGGTATGGTGGTGTTATTCTACCAACACCATGCTTAACAGTTGGTATGGAGGTCTTATTCTACCACCACCATGCTTAACAGTCAGTATGATGGTCTTATTCTACCACCCCCATGCTTAACAGTCGGTATGGAGGTTTTATTCTACCACCCCCATGCTTAACAGTCGGTATGGTGGTGTTATTCTACCACCACCATGCTTAACAGTCGGTATGGAGGTCTTATTCTACCACCACCATGCTTAACAGTCAGTATGATGGTCTTATTCTACCACCCCCATGCTTAACAGTTGGTATGGTGGTCTTATTCTACCAACACCATGCTTAACAGTCGGTATGGTGGTCTTATTCTACCACCCCCATGCTTAACAGTTGGTATGGTGGTGTTATTCTACCACCACCATGCTTAACAGTCGGTATGGAGGTCTTATTCTACCACCACCATGCTTAACAGTCGGTATGGAGGTCTTATTCTACCACCACCATGCTTAACAGTCGGTATGGTGGTGTTATTCTACCACCACCATGCTTAACAGTCGGTATGGAGGTCTTATTCTACCACCACCATGCTTAACAGTCAGTATGATGGTCTTATTCTACCACCCCCATGCTTAACAGTTGGTATGGTGGTGTTATTCTACCACCACCATGCTTAACAGTCGGTATGGAGGTCTTATTCTACCACCACCATGCTTAACAGTCGGTATGGAGGTCTTATTCTACCACCACCATGCTTAACAGTCAGTATGATGGTCTTATTCTACCACACCCCCATGCTTAACAGTCAGTATGATGGTCTTATTCTATCACCGCCATGCTTAACAGTTGGTATGGTGGTCTTATTCTACCAACACCATGCTTAACAGTCGGTATGGTGGTCTAATGCTACCACCACCATGCTTAACAGTCGGTATGGTGGTCTTACAGCCCCAGAGCATGATGCTACCTCCGCCATGCTTAACAGATGCTCTTACAGCCCCTGAGTATAAATTTACCACCACCATGTTTACCAGTTACTTTACAGCTCTGGAGCATGATGCTACCACCTCTTTAGTCAAGCTTGAAGGTGTAATCTTGACACTGTAGACCCTGACACTGGTGTTCCAGCAGCTCCCACTTCATGGCAGGCCTGTTTCTTGATGGTCCTCTTGTGGTTTAATGCGAAATGTAGTTCATTGTAGAGAAACCTACATTATTTACTGTCCAAACCACCAGTGAATGAGTTTTCACATGAATATGGTAAAGACGTTTCTACCTTTTCTTCAGGGGCTATTTGACTGCATTAAAAAGGATATGTTTTAGACCACCACTGTGAAGAATCCTCAGTTGATCACTTCCCCGTCAAAGCTGAAAGTCTTTGTTTCCTTCTGATGTTTTTCATTATTCATATTTTAGCGTTCCCTTTACATCCAGCTCTTTGATCTCCTTTTTTTTCTGAAGTTTGATGTCAGCGAGAAGACCTACTTCAAGAACATTCTCAACAGCATCAATTACAACATCAAACTGTCTGTCAAGAAGATCCACAAGGAAGTGGACAAGACAACGTGAGTAGTCAACATAACACAAACCAACACAACCGAGCGCAGCACCTCACAAACCTGCTCAGGAACCTGCTCAGGGTAATCATACCGAACAGATAGCAGATAGCCCACCATTTAATGTCAGCATGGAAAGTCCAGCATTGGTGGTCCATTATGAAATATTATATAAAGACAAAGTCATTTTGTAATTACATCTGAAAAGTCTAGGGAAACAATTACAAATACTACTGACAAGTACTCTCCACCCAAAACTCTTTCACCCAAGCTGAAACTGCCTTTAACGGATTGCTGTAGAAAAGTGTGGGACGAGTATAACGAGCACAGAATCATTCCATTGCAGGAGAATCTCAGCTGCGAGACCTGCTATTATACTCAGGGTGATCAGTGAGCTTCAAAAAACAATAAAAAAAAATTCTCACAAAACTTGAAAGAATGTAATATGCTTGAGTTAGTCGCTTGTGACTTTTTTTTTTTAATATCTGGATGCTTTTATTCAACACGAAAGCATATCTGTTCCTTCAAACCCTGCCCTATTTTACCCAGAACACTGTTTTGAAGCTTTCCAGAGCCTCTGGAGCTACTCTGAAGACAAAAGGCAGTCCGGTCTCTTATGCCCCTTAGACAGTGTGAAGACAGCTGAGTCCTCACAGAGTCGCAGTTTATGTTGGGAACTGTTGAGCGTACTTGAGTGCGAATGGTCTGGCGCCCTGTTCAGGGGGTATCCCTTCCATGCAGCCAATGATTCTGGGTCGGCTCTGGACCCACTAAGCTTAGAAGAAGTACTTTGGTGTCCTTATTGTTGGATGCACACATTTATTTGTGTATCGCTTTCTACGAAGGATGCTGTCACAAAGCAGCTTTACAGGAACCCAGGAAAAGGACAAGAGGTCATAAAGCATATTAATACCCTCAGTGGCAAGAGAGAACCGCTTCAAAGCTGGAGGACGAAACCTTGGGAAGACCCAAGACTCAAAAAGGGGGGGCCATCCTTCTCCTCCTGATTATAAATGATTCATAAAGTTTGCTGGTATAGGAAAGGTGTGCTGATATAATCATAATATAACATAAATAATATAATCATTGCAGTGATGGCAGGAGTAATGAGAGTAATGATGGTTAATGGTGGGTATAATAATAATAGTATTAATAGTTACATTTTATGTAGTCAAAGTAAAATTTAATGTAGTCCATAGGCAAATGGCAGTAGCAGCAGCGTGGGGCAACTTCAGCAGATCTGACTGTAACAGCCAGAAGGTAACACAGACATGGGAGCACCTTAAAACACTGGAATCCATCCACTCCAACATCCACAAACCTGAGTGACCTCTTGAAAGCAGTGACACTAAAAAATTTAAGTAGTTTAAGATTTAACTAATTTAAAAAGTAGAAGAAATCAAATGAAAGCAGTTCATTTTTCTCCTCCCAGAGGCAACTTTTACTGTCTCTTGAATTGATTTTCAAGATTTACACATTAATTTTCGATATTTTTTATTCAGGCTTGACAGAATAGCTCCAACCGTACCGTATTTAAACACATAGGGACTTGCATTTCTCATTCTGAAGAAAGAAAGTAGTGAGATCTTGTCGGTGAGCTAGTCTGAAGAACGGAGCTCGGTTCCTCCAGGTCCAGTCCAGCACAGCGTGGAGGATGTGTTCAACTCCATCAGCAGCAGCAGCAGCAGCAGCAGCTCACCTGATTTACCATCATTAAGCCCTGATTTACCACCAAACCAGGTGTTGATCTGAGGAGAACTCTAAATAATACTAGACTCCATGAGAGAGGAGAACTCTGGAGATGTTCTAATGATGAACACAGTGATGGAGAACCTCCTCCACTTTCTGTAGGAGTGTTATTAGTTTACAGTCCACTTTACGTACGTATATCTGCTAGCAAAGACTCATGTTGCTTCTTCTTCATGTTGACCCCCTTTTTCATCTGGTTCCTACATTATGCCGTCTGCCTTCTGTGACTAATCAGATGCAGAGATGCGGTAGATCTGAAACAGTGGTGAACTCAGATTCGCCTGCAGAACAACAAAGGCTGGGCCAAACGTCTACAACAGCTCCTTGAAATCTGGGGCAGCACACACACTACATGGACAAAAGTATTGGGACACTCGCTCATTCATTGTTTCTTCCACTTTTGTTGGAGTAACCGTCTCTACAGTCCAGGGAAGAAGGCTTTCTACTAGATTTTGGAGGAGCAGCATCGCTGTGAGGATTTGATTGCATTCAGCAACAAGAGCGTTAGTGAGGTCAGGATGTTAGATGGATGATCACCACTGCCCAACTCATCTCATCCCCAACTCTCCCCAAAAGTACTGGATGGAGCTCCAGCACCATCATTCCAGAGAACACAGTTCTTCCACAGCTCCTCAATGCTGGGGGGTTTATATACATCCCTCTACTAACCCATGTCTAGCATTATTATTATTTATATTGGCAGTACTTCTTCGTCTGCAGGGACTAGACAAGCTGTGTGTCAGCAATGGGTGCGGCTTAAAGCAGCTGAATGCACTCATTAGAAGGGGTGTCCACAAACCTTTGGACATGTAGTGTATATACAAGCAATGGGTGGATTTTGGGTCATTGCGACCTGGGCAAAGATGTTGTAGGCAGTCCGGGCGGTTCACGCTCCTAAACCGACGCCACGCCCTTTGGTCACGCCCACCGCTTTGGTTTGCAGCTTTGGTTTTCTTTTAACTTTGCTTTGCTAAAGCAGCGCCCTCTTGTGGCAGAGTTTGGGCATTTTGTTAGAAATCTCTTCAAACACTGATTGGCTGTTGCGATATGAGCCTGCTAATTGAGTCTGATCGGTCTGATAGCTCACAGATGTTCACCCAGCTCAGATCAGTTGAGTAATATTCGGGATGTATCCAGTTTTTTTTAGTATGACAGCGTCTTTTCAGGGAATTACTGTAGCAGCTGTTTTTAAAAACATAGTAAATGAAATGTACTTTGAATTAAAC
>NC_132888.1:39957027-39989527 GCF_030463535.1 Salminus brasiliensis | reverse complement strand
TCTGTATGATCCAGAATTCCCGCAGTGAGTATTCCCGAATTCTTCCCAAGCTGTTCTCCAGCTCCCCTCATCAGCCCCACCTGCACCAACCGGCCCTTACGTGCCCACATTGCACCAGCCTCTCTGTGTATTCTGGGAAGGCTCTACTGCAGATTGCTGTGAGGATTGGATTGAATCGTGTTGGGTTGAGATGAGGTGGGCTGGCGATCCTCCATCAAACATCCTGACCTCACTAACGCTCCTGTTGCCGAATGCAATCAAATCCTCACAGCAATGCTCCTCCTCCAAAATCTAGTAGAAAGCCTTCTTCTCTGGACAGTAGAGTACAGTTACTCTAACAAAAGCAGGACCAGCTCTTTTTTGATTACCCATAATAAGTTGGTGTCCCAATACTTTTGTCCACATAGCGTCCATAGCCATGAGCTACACGGACCTTCTTCTGCATTCCAGCGTTACCTCCCTGATTTTCCACCTCCCACGTCTAGCTTAATACCGCCATCAGCCGCGGCCGTTTACAATAATGTTGTCCCTTGTGTGTGTGTGTAGAGTGTGTAGAGTGTGTATGTGTGCACGTGTGTGTGTGTGTGTGGCCTAGAGAAAGGCTGTTTGCTCTCCGGGTCATTGTGAGAAATGTTCTGGTCTGTTAACTCAGGTAGTGACAATTAGTGTGTGTGTGTGTGTGTGTGTGTGTGAGCGAGTCTGCAGGCCTGTTGCGGGAGTCTGTAATCAGAGGTTGACACTTCCATCGCTGTATTGATCTCCCTTCACAAAGCCAGCAGGCAGGCATTAGAATGCCCCCCACCACTCTCTCTCTCTCTCTCACACACACACACACACTTGCCGACACTTAGAAACAAAACCCTCCACACAAACTGCAGACTAAGTTGGCACCTGTCCCCCCAAGGCTGACCTTGTTAACGGAAAAGACTGCACTGCCACCTAGTGGAGACCATACCGAGTCGCAAGGAGTTTAAGCCCACCTCACACTCTTCGTTTTTTTCCAAGGTCTCTGAACTACGGGGGGATCGGAGCCATCATCGGACATGAGCTGACCCACGGCTACGATGACTGGGGTAATTCTTATCATTACACGTTTCTTACCCCACAGTTCTGCAGCTAGAACCTTGTAGTCCCAATATATGAGGAGCATGCTTGTGTTTTAAGGAACCGCCTAGCAATACCAAGCAACCACCTGGTATACCGTAGAAACCATCTAGTAGCCCCACAGCAAACAGCCAAGCGTGCGCCTAGCAATTATCTAACAACTTAAAAACAAGCACCTGAGATCCTATAGCCACCACCACTTAGTAACTGCATAGCAATCACCCAGCATCCCCCTAGCCATTCCAAAGCAACCACCTGGGATACCATCGACACCATCTTGTAACTGCAAAGCAACCACCAGGCAACTACTCAGCAATCACCTAGCAGAACAATAGCAGCTACCTAATAACTGCATAAAGCCCTTTCAGCAACCCCATAGCAACACCAAAGCAACCACCTGATATACCAAAGCAACCACAGAGTGACTACATAGCAACCACACAGCGTCCACTTAGCCATTCCACAGGAACCATCTAGCAAACCACCAGGCAATGGCATAGAACCCATTCAGCACCCCATAGCAATACCAAAGCAACCACTTGAAATACCATAGGATCCAACTAGTGACTGCATAGCAATCACCTAGCAACACCATAGCAACCACCTTCTAACTGAACAACAACCACCGTGTCATGCCATGGGAAGCATATAGCAACTACTTAACAATTCCAAAGCAACCACCTGAGATTACATAGCCACCACCTAGTAACTGCATAGCAGCCACCTAGCAACCACCCAGGAAACATCCACCTAGCCATTCCATTGCAACCATAATATGCAGCTACCAAGCAACACCATATCAACCACCTAGCAGTATGATGAAAAAGCCAATTAGGAAAAAACAAGCACCTCACTTTCACTTTTTGAAGCATAAATGAAAGTAGATTTCTTTCTATTCCTTTCATTTTAACGCAACTTTACATAACGTAAATATCATTACTGTTATTGTTATTATTACTGTTGTGAATCTTTGATGTTGCTATGTCTACAATGCCACCTAACGTGTTGATTATCACTCGCAAATATGTTCAGACACAATTCTGTGTAATATTGCTGTGGCAATATTACACCCTGATTACCATCATGCAAATAAAGCTACCTCGCATCTGCAACCGAGAGAGAGAAAGGGCGAGAGACAATATGTGTGTATGCATGCATGCTTGTTTCTCTGATATGCCGTAATAAAAGGCTGAGCTGCAATAAATATTAGCAGCGTTACATTTCACTTTTGTGGAAATTCAGATCATTCAGGTCGGCTCTGATAGATGAAGCGATTTTATTTTGTCTGTGCCATGTGTTGATAGGTGGGCAGTACGACCGCTATGGCAACTTGAAGCAGTGGTGGACGGAGGAGTCCTACACAAAGTTCCAGAAGAAAGCAGAGTGCATCGTCAAACTGTACGATAACTTCACCGTCTACAATCAGCGGGTGAGAAAGACAAAAGTACAGTCCAGAAATGTTCACACGGCTAGAGAGAACTGAGCTGAGACAGGAGTAGAGCGCTTAGTGAGCTAGTCTGATACCTTAAAGATAAGCTCACGTAACAAACATGAGGACCTGACCTCTCCAGTGCTCTTGGGGCTGAATGCAATCAGTTCCTCTCAGCAGCGTCCCAAGAAGAGTAGATACTGTCACTCTCGAGAAATGAGGTAGCATTGGATGAGCTGGTGTCCAAAAACTTTTGGCCATGTAGGTGGGGGTGATAAAGTAGCTAGGCAGGTGTGTAGTAATGTAGGTAGGTAGATGGGTGGGTGCTTAGGTAGGTAGGTAGATGAGTGGGTGCTTGGGTGGATATGTAGGTAGGTAGATGGGTGGGTGCTTAGGTGGATAGGTAGGTAGGTAGATGGGTGGGTGCTTAGGTAGGTAGGTAGATGGGTGGGTGCTTGGGTGGATAGGTAGGTAGGTAGGTAGATGGGTGGGTGCTTAGGTAGGTAGGTAGATGGGTGGGTGCTTAGGTAGGTAGGTAGATGGGTGGGTGCTTGGGTGGATAGGTAGGTAGGTAGATGGGTGGGTGCTTAGGTAGGTAGGTAGATGAGTGGGTGCTTGGGTGGATAGGTAGGTAGATGGGTGGGTGCTTAGGTAGGTAGGTAGATGAGTGGGTGCTTGGGTGGATAGGTAGGTAGGTAGATGGGTGGGTGCTTAGGTAGGTAGGTAGATGAGTGGGTGCTTGGGTGGATAGGTAGGTAGGTAGATGGGTGGGTGCTTAGGTAGGTAGGTAGATGGGTGGGTGCTTAGGTAGGTAGGTAGATGGGTGGGTGCTTAGGTAGGTAGGTAGATGGGTGCATGGATGATTGGGACGATACATATGTAGATGGGTGGGGTGGTTAAATGGGTGAGTAGATGAGTGGAGGGATGGGTGGGTAGGAGAATAGGTGCATAGGGGGCGCTATAAGTACTCAAGCGTTTGGTGCTTTGCATTAGTGACACTGTGTGTCCTTATATTCCTTATATAAAATATATTCCATCAGGTGTGTCCAAACTTTTGACGTGAATGTGTGTGTGTGTGTGTGTGCAGGTAAATGGGCGTCTCACCCTCGGTGAGAACATTGCTGATCTCGGGGGGCTGAAGCTTTCCTACTACGTGAGTCCCAATCTACCTGTCAATCAATCAGACCCATACGACATAAGAGCTCCCACTGCCATGGCAACCGGCCTAACGTCTTATTACGGCTGACCTCAACACGCCCTCTCATTTTCTCTCCTTCACTCTCATTCTTCCCTCACAGATGTTCGGTCATGAGATTACATCTCTCGTCCTGCCCCCGCTGTTCCCTTTTCTTCCTCTTTACTTCTTCCTCGCTGAGCTCCGTTACGGCCAGTTAGCCTAGCCGAATGTGGAATCGGTTAGAAGTGAATCACTTTCTGTTCCTCTCTCTTTCTTACTTCCTCTCTCTCTCTCTCTCTCTCTCTCTCTCTCTCGCTCTCTGCAGGCGTATCAGAAGTGGATAAGGGAACATGGTCCAGAGAGGCCACTCCCAGGCCTCAAATACACACACGAGCAGCTGCTGTTCATCGCGTTCGCCCAGGTACTCCACCCTATCGATCACCCGCTGGCCGCTTTATCAGAAACCCCTAGCTCGTCCTCTCAGGGCTCCCCGTCCTCTAGGGGACGGGGAACCCTGGTGAATTAGGACAGCTGATTTCAGCAACACTGGATCAGAAAGTGTCCATAAACTTTTGGATGTGAAGTACAGTGCAGATCTCGCAGTGCTGCTTGTGGTTTCTAATAAAGCGGACAGTGAAGACGCACGTCACATGGACGTTTATTCAGTACCCTTTATAAGGGAAGTGAGGCAGGGCTATCAGGCAGGGGACTGGTTTCTATTCTCTGCATTCTTACTTTCCCATATGTGAAGATTGCCGAGGTTATTATGGGTTTTATCCTCTCCGCAGTGAGCAAATGGGGACCAAACCGTTTAGCTAGAACTACTGGGCACCGCTAAAAGTGCCAGCCACGCTCAGTGCTGCCAGATGCCTTCAATCCGCAAAAGATATTAGGCCTCCAGCTTGACCTAATATCTTTTGCAGATAATGACCAGGTTCTGGTCCCACAGGCTTTCTCTAAAATGCGAAGTAGGCCCTACTTTCTCACATCGTCATTCTTAGCGTTATATGGACTGGAAGAGGGTTTTACTAGCCTTGAAAAAAAAAGATAAAAAGAACAGAAGTTCCTTTCGCAACTTCCAGAATATAAGAGGTTTTGCAACCATTTCCTCACAGATCTTCACCCAAGTCATTTGGCTTTTTTACTGCAATCACAGAAGAATCTCTCTCCCCTCTGTCCCCTGTTTCAGAACTGGTGTATGAAGAGGAGGTCTCAATCCATATACCTTCAGCTACTGACTGACAAACACGCGCCAGAACACTACAGGTAAGGTGCACGAAAACATGCAACACATACAGAAAAGAAGAAAGGCCAGGCAGGCCTAGTTTAGCTGCATAGGATGGTCAGTGGTATTTCAAGCATTTCCAGTGACCCTGCCTGGTAAAGGACTCAAATCTTGCCCTCAGAGCTTTAGCTGTAGATGTAGACCCCATACCTACTCGTCCAGGACCTTGTCTACATGGCGACTATCAACTATCGCTGGTCAGGCCAGCGCGGTATCGATGCTCACGCCGTGGTAGCAATGCTGGGCGAGGCCGGCGTGATGGCCATGCTAACACCTCTCTAATCTCCCCGCAGGGTCATCGGCAGCGTGTCCCAGTTTGACGAGTTCGCCCGTGTGTTCCACTGTTCGAAGGGCTCACCTATGCATCCTGTCAACAAATGCTCCGTCTGGTGACCTTCGCCACCCGTCCCTTTTTCTCCATTTGCTCTGCTCTGTTTGTCCGTCGTTGATGTCGCTGCCACAACCAGGAGAAACACTGGTTTGACCTTACCAAGCATCCGCAGATCGAGCTCTGGAGTCAGCGGAGTTCTGAAATCTTAATCCACCTCCCAGAAGCTTTTACACACTGCCCTCGCGATCCTGATCCTAATGCTGCGTCCCACTGTGCGAACACGGACTCCCAATCAGAACGTGGTCAGCCCGGTCAGAATTCCTGGTCTAAACATGACCGAGGTCCAGCTTGATGACTAAACCTGTTAACTTTGGTTAGTTGACAGATATTAGCTGGAGGTATCACCATAGCCCATTCGAACTTCCTTAGTAAGCATGCTAGACCATTGTTTGGCAAATTTGGTACCCCACCGTAGCTCCTCCTAGCTCCCCATATGCCCCCCTAGCACTAGCAATGGTCCCTACTGCTCCCCCCTAGCTCCCCCTATGCCCCCTAGCACTAGCAATGGTCCCTACTGCTCCCCCCTAGCACCCCATATGCCCCCCTAGCACTAGCAATGGTCCCTACTGCTCCCCCTAGCCCCTCCTATGCCCTCCTAGCACTAGCAATGGTCCCTACTGCTCCCCCTAGCCCCTCCTAGGCCCTCCTAGCACTAGCAATGGTCCCTACTGCTCCCCTAGCTCCCCCTTTGCCCCCCTAGCAATAGCACTAGCAATGGTCCCTACTGCTCCCCTAGCTCCCCCTTTGCCCCCCTAGCAATAGCACTAGCAATGGTCCCTACTGCTCCCCCTAGCTCCCCTATACCCCCCCAGCACTAGCAATGGTCCCTACTGCTCCCCCTAGCTCCCCCTATACCCCCCCAGCACTAGCAATGGTCCAAACTGCTCCCCTAGCTCCCTCAATGGCCCCCTAGCACTAGCAATGGTCCCTACTACTCCCCCTAGCTCCTGCGGAAGGCAGGATCGAGATGAGGGTGTATGATCGATTAGACTCCGGCCGTCCTTCTTTCTTTCCCATCAGTACAATGGAACGCAGAGCAGCATTCCCATCATTCCCATCATCCTCATCATCCCGTCTCCATTCCTACAAAATAAAAGTCACTTCATCACTTCCCCCAAGAGAACAGTTTTACCCACAGGCCTTTACTTACCCAGCGCTCATCATTGCTTTGTGTCTCACACACATTTTGGTTGTTCAGCGCTGCTTTTCACCGCTCCGCACTGCATCCTAGGCTCAGACCTTATTTTTTCTACATTAAATAATAGCAAATGTATTTATTTTTATACTTTAACGCATAACGTCCCTAATTTATGATGCCCCCAGTAACGTCGTGTTTGGTTTGCCTGGTCTTGATGTGATGCAGACCAAATGTGTGTGTGTGTGTGTTTGTGTGTGTGTTTTGGAGGGGGTCAAGTTATTTACCATTCACTACATTATTTTATTTGGCCTAAAAAATGTATTTGTCAAAAAAAAGGGTCAATAATTCCCCAAACGTTTTGTGTTGAAATTCCTTTATTTATTATTTTTTTTAAGCCACTAGAAAATGCAATGCAATGCATCTGGTGCCCCCTTCTGGTTTGGTGCAGGACTGCAGCTGCCACTATTGCTTGTGTGTCAGTTTTTGTCTTGGCCTTTTTTGGGATTTGGTCCAATTGTATCCGTGTGTGTTTATAAGTGGGATTCGTGTCAAGATGTTGAGCAGACGAACATTCATACGCATGACTTTCAGAGGACGCCCCATCAGACTTCATAGACCGAGGCCTCTCTGTTCTCAGACGGCTCCCAGACTGCAGATGCAGCGGACGGATAGGCCGGATCGTCAGGAGCGCCTCGTGTTTTCCTCGTCCTGTCACGTCTCCACTTTTATCATTCATCTCTGTGTGGCGTGAATTCCTTTTTTCAGGCATTCGGTGTGTTAAAAAAGAAGAAGTCCTAAAAGAAGAAGAGAACAGAGATAAAACAGTGTATATAATCACAGACTGCTGGAGGGATTTGAGAAATTTACTATTATGATAAAAATGTTTAATTTTATATGAAAGTGTCTACATAAAAAAAGACAAGCTACTTTGTAAAGACAAGGTCTAGGAGAAAGAAGCTCGCTGTACACAGTATATACTGGTCTTATAAAGCATGTTTACCACAACGGGTCTGACACCATCACCAGAATCCACAGGCTGAATTACACCACCGAGGCTCAGAGCGGACGCTGGACATGGTGAACTTTGTTAATTTTTCAATAAACGGAGGAAGGTCAGCGAGGCCTGGTTCTGGCGGGGTGTGTTTCTGTGTGTGACTCTGGAAAACTGTATCTTGCCGTAGTTGAATCCCGAGAACCAGGACAGAGGTGTAAAACAGGGCCAATGCCTAAAACCCCCCCAAAACTGTTACACCACCAGAATCTACGTTGACCAGAGAAGGGTTCGCACCGTTATCCGGTAGCAGAGGCAGACTGGGCTAAGCTAACCAGCCAATAGAAGCAGAGCTGAGGAAATTATAAGTCTCGTCTGAGGCAAAATAACAGGGTTGTAACCCATGTCTGAGCGAGTGACGTCATCAAAGACATCAAAGGACTTTAATAATTCATTCATGTTCTCATACATCCTGTGCCTGGATTTTTACAACTTTAAACATGTCCTTTTTTAAACCCCGCCTTCTTATCGACATAACCGGTCTATATATAGATATGCAGCTATGATCAACACACCCGGACACACCAGGTCCAACAGTGTCCAGTGACATAGTGGGTTTTTTTTGGAGGGGGGGCATCTGAGCTTATTTTTTTATTTATTTATGTACTTTTGTGTTTATTTTATGCACATGCTATATATATATATATATTTAACATATATTTATCATTTTGTTTCATGTGTAAATGTAATATTTTAATATGCACTGTTTTTTTTTATTGAGTCAGTGCCGGACTTTTATTTTGAAAGGGGGGCTTTTACGCTGCCCTTCTTCCTGCTCCTGGTCCGGTGCAGGTTTCGGCGGTAGGGCAGTGTTTCCTGGCCCTTGTCTGCCCCTCGGCTGGTGGGATGTGAGCGGCTGTGAGGAGGGAGGGTTCCGGGCTGCAGACGGAGCTGCAGACGGAGCTGCAGACGGAGCTGCTGAGCGCGGTTTAATGGAGGCTGCTGCTCAGTCTGCGGCCGCGGGGCGCGAGAAGGTAGGTTCGCGCTCATCAGCGCCTGCTGCTCGAGCGACCAGCTGCTTAGCAACGCAGCAGAGGCTCCACGATACGATACGATCCCGATCCGATCCGATCCGATACATTTCAGATACGACTGATCCGATTCCTCTCAGAGATCAGGCCTGTGATCCCCGTGGTTACTGATCTGTGAGACAGGGTTTAGAGCTGGGCTTCATTAATTAATTATCAGCTAATTATCAGTACTTTATTACTTTTAACTGCTTCATAATTACATTATAATAATATTAATAATAATAATACGTGTCAGGCATGTATAAGAGCCGTGACTCCTAACCCTTATAGCTGGCGTAAGAGCCGTGACTCCTAAACCTTATAGCTGGCGTAAGAGCCGTGACTCCTAACCCTTATAGCTGGCGTAAGAGCCGTGACTCCTAACCTTATAGCTGGCGTAAGAGCCGTGACTCCTAAACCTTATAGCTGGCGTAAGAGCCGTGACTCCTAACCCTTATGGCTGGCGTAAGAGCCGTGACTCCTAACCTTATAGCTGGCGTAAGAGCCGTGACTCCTAACCCTTATGACTGGCGTAAGAGCCGTGACTCCTAACCCTTATAGCTGGCGTAAGAGCCGTGACTCCTAAACCTTATAGCTGGCGTAAGAGCCGTGACTCCTAACCCTTATAGCTGGCGTAAGAGCCGTGACTCCTAACCCTTATAGCTGGCGTAAGAGCCGTGACTCCTAAACCTTATAGCTGGCGTAAGAGCCGTGACTCCTAACCCTTATAGCTGGCGTAAGAGCCGTGACTCCTAAACCTTATAGCTGGCGTAAGAGCCGTGACTCCTAACCCTTATAGCTGGCGTAAGAGCCGTGACTCCTAAACCTTATAGCTGGCGTAAGAGCCGTGACTCCTAACCCTTATAGCTGGCGTAAGAGCCGTGACTCCTAAACCTTATAGCTGGCGTAAGAGCCGTGACTCCTAACCCTTATAGCTGGCGTAAGAGCCGTGACTCCTAAACCTTATAGCTGGCGTAAGAGCCGTGACTCCTAACCCTTATAGCTGGCGTAAGAGCCGTGACTCCTAAACCTTATAGCTGGCGTAAGAGCCGTGACTCCTAAACCTTATAGCTGGCGTAAGAGCCGTGACTCCTAACCTTATAGCTGGCGTAAGAGCCGTGACTCCTAACCCTTATAGCTGGCGTAAGAGCCGTGACTCCTAACCCTTATAGCTGGCGTAAGAGCCGTGACTCCTAAACCTTATAGCTGGCGTAAGAGCCGTGACTCCTAACCCTTATAGCTGGCGTAAGAGCCGTGACTCCTAACCCTTATAGCTGGCGTAAGAGCCGTGACTCCTAAACCTTATAGCTGGCGTAAGAGCCGTGACTCCTAACCCTTATAGCTGACGTAAGAGCCGTGACTCCTAACCCTTATAGCTGGCGTAAGAGCCGTGACTCCTAAACCTTATAGCTGGCGTAAGAGCCGTGACTCCTAACCCTTATAGCTGGCGTAAGAGCCGTGACTCCTAACCCTTATAGCTGGCGTAAGAGCCGTGACTCCTAACCCTTATAGCTGGCGTAAGAGCCGTGACTCCTAACCCTTATAGCTGGCGTAAGAGCCGTGACTCCTAACCCTTATGACTGGCGTAAGAGCCGTGACTCCTAACCCTTATGACTGGCGTAAGAGCCGTGACTCCTAACCCTTATGACTGGCGTAAGAGCCGTGACTCCTAACCCTTATGACTGGCGTAAGAGCCGTGACTCCTAACCCTTATGACTGGCGTAAGAGCCGTGACTCCTAACCCTTATGACTGGCGTAAGAGCCGTGACTCCTAAACCTTATAGCTGACGTAAGAGCCGTGACTCCTAACCCTTATAGCTGGCGTAAGAGCCGTGACTCCTAACCCTTATAGCTGGCGTAAGAGCCGTGACTCCTAACCCTTATAGCTGGCGTAAGAGCCGTGACTCCTAACCCTTATGACTGGCGTAAGAGCCGTGACTCCTAACCCTTATGACTGGCGTAAGAGCCGTGACTCCTAACCCTTATAGCTGGCGTAAGAGCCGTGACTCCTAACCCTTATGACTGGCGTAAGAGCCGTGACTCCTAAACCTTATAGCTGGCGTAAGAGCCGTGACTCCTAACCCTTATGGCTGGCGTAAGAGCCGTGACTCCTAACCCTTATAGCTGGCGTAAGAGCCGTGACTCCTAACCCTTATAGCTGGCGTAAGAGCCGTGACTCCTAACCCTTATAGCTGGCGTAAGAGCCGTGACTCCTAACCCTTATAGCTGGCGTAAGAGCCGTGACTCCTAAACCTTATAGCTGGCGTAAGAGCCGTGACTCCTAAACCTTATAGCTGGCGTAAGAGCCGTGACTCCTAAACCTTATAGCTGGCGTAAGAGCCGTGACTCCTAACCCTTATGGCTGGCGTAAGAGCCGTGACTCCTAACCCTTATGGCTGGCGTAAGAGCCGTGACTCCTAACCCTTATGGCTGGCGTAAGAGCCGTGACTCCTAACCCTTATGGCTGGCGTAAGAGCCGTGACTCCTAACCCTTATAGCTGGCGTAAGAGCCGTGACTCCTAAACCTTATAGCTGGCGTAAGAGCCGTGACTCCTAACCCTTATGGCTGGCGTAAGAGCCGTGACTCCTAAACCTTATAGCTGGCGTAAGAGCCGTGACTCCTAACCCTTATAGCTGGCGTAAGAGCCGTGACTCCTAACCCTTATAGCTGGCGTAAGAGCCGTGACTCCTAAACCTTATAGCTGGCGTAAGAGCCGTGACTCCTAAACCTTATAGCTGGCGTAAGAGCCGTGACTCCTAACCCTTATGGCTGGCGTAAGAGCCGTGACTCCTAACCCTTATGGCTGGCGTAAGAGCCGTGACTCCTAAACCTTATAGCTGGCGTAAGAGCCGTGACTCCTAACCCTTATAGCTGGCGTAAGAGCCGTGACTCCTAAACCTTATAGCTGGCGTAAGAGCCGTGACTCCTAACCCTTATAGCTGGCGTAAGAGCCGTGACTCCTAAACCTTATAGCTGACGTAAGAGCCGTGACTCCTAACCCTTATGGCTGGCGTAAGAGCCGTGACTCCTAACCCTTATGGCTGGCGTAAGAGCCGTGACTCCTAAACCTTATAGCTGGCGTAAGAGCCGTGACTCCTAACCCTTATGGCTGGCGTAAGAGCCGTGACCCTCGTGTCTGTCTTGTGTGTAGGAGGTGCTGACGGCGCCCTCTAGAGGCAGAGTGATGTCCGACAGCGCGTCCCTGACGACCTACGCTGAATATCCCGCTGGCCGACCCTTCATCAACACACGCTCGCCACGCAGACCTGTTAAAGCTTTCCCAGAGAGCAGCAGCGGAGGTAACACACACACACACACACACGTAGATCAAAGGTCCAGGTGGGGTGTTAACAGTCCTAATGGGGTGTCCTCATTGGAGAAGCCCAGACCTCTAACCTTCAGTGTATGCTTGCGGGGCCGGTGACACCTGAGAGCCCCGACACACTCCGGCGCTCGGCTCATGCTGGAGATCTCCTGCTCTATAGGACGGTGGGGGTGGGATGGAAAAAAGAATGAGGACAGGAGGAGGAGGAGGAGGAGGATGGTGAGCGCAGGGTGAATCCACTGACACCTGAAATGCTCGCGGTCACCGTGAATTATTTAGCCTGTGCGCCCGAGCGTAGGTGGGTTGAGTGCAGTGGGGTAACAGCGCCCTCTGCTGGCCAGCTGAGCTGCATTAACTCTCACACTGGGATTGGGTGGAACTGTGGCCTGATATTATTATATCCACTAAATGGACAAATGTATTGGGACGCCTGCTCATTCAGTGTTGATCCGGTCTCTGCTGTCCAGGGAAGAAGCCTTTCTATACTAGATTTTGGAGCAGGGCATTGCTGTGAGGATTTTTGATTGAATTCAGCCACAAGATTACTGTTAGTGAGGTCAGGTCAGGTCCCGTCCACTGGATGGAGCTCCACCACCATCATTCCAGAGAACACAGCTCCTCCACTGCTCCACAGCTCCTCAATGCTGGGGGGCTTTATACCCCTCTAGCCCACGCCTGGCATTATTAGGCAGCATGGTGCCAATAGGGTCATGATGTTGATCTGCTCCAGAGAGTCCTATTCTATTGGCAGTACTTCTTCTCTACAGGGACTAGATAAGCTGTGTGTGCAGTTGCACATCTGTGTCAGCAATGGGTGCAGCTTAAAGCAGCTGAATGCATTCAGTAGAAGGGGTGTCCACAAACTTGTGTACATTGATTGGCTGGACCACCACTCACATAGTATCTAGACATCACTGATCATGTGGTCAGAAACTGACCAACCGTGGAGATATGAATTACATAAAGGAAGTGTGTGTGTGTGTGTGTGTGTGTGTGTGTGTGTGTGTGTGTGTGTGTGTGTATGTGAATATAGCAATCCTCTCGGCGCTGAAGAACCTGCAGGAGAAGATCCGCAGGCTGGAACTGGAGCGGAGCGAAGCCGAGCTGAACCTGCAGAAGCTCTCGCGAGAAAGCTCTCACACACACGTCCTGGAGCGAGAGCGCGAGAGCAGCCATGCAGAGAAACCAAGGAACCAAGGTTCGACTGTGTTCAGTAGTGTGCTTTGATCTGCTGCTCTATAAATATATATATATTTGGGTTGTTTTCATCTGTCTCTCTCTCTCTCTCTCTCTCTCTCACATGCGCACTCTTGCACGCTCTCGCGCAGATCTGGTCTCTCAGTTGGCTGCAGCCCAGGCCAAGTGTTCTTTGCTGGAGAAGCAGCTGGAGTACATGAAGAAGATGGTGAGGAGCACCGAATCTGACCGGACAGCTGTCCTCAAACGGCAGGTTTGTCCTTGTAGAAACACACACACACACACACACACACACACACACACACACACACACACACAGGTTTTTGTTTTTATATCTGTGTGAGATTATGGTTCTATGACTTCGATCGTGTGTGTGTGTGTGTGTGTGTGTGTGTGTGTGTGTGTGTGGGGACCTGCGAGGCAGAGTGTATGTAATTATGATGTGTGTCTGTCCGGCTCAGGTCCGTGTGCAGGAGGCAGGCTCGTCGGACCCGTCTGACGTCCGTGTGAAGCTGGAGAAGCTGGACATGCTGGAGCAGGAGTACCAGAGACTGACCCTCACCCAGAACGCGGCCGAGGCCAAGATCAGAGCGCTGGAGAGGAAACTGCAGGAGGAGGAACACCAGAGGAAGCTGGTTCAGGACAAAGCAGCACAGGTTTGTGTCTTCTCCTCCCTCCTTCCCTTTCGTCCCTCCCTCCTTTTTATCCCTCCCTCCCTTTTATCCCTCCCTTTTATCCCTCCCTTTTGTCCCTCTCTCCCCTCCCTTTTATCCCTCTCTCCCTCCCTTTTATCCCTCCCTTCCATCCCTTTTATCCCTCTCTCCCTCCCTTTTATCCCTCCCTTCCATCCCTTTTATCCCTCTCTCCCCTCCCTTTTTTCCCTCTCTCCCTCCCTTTCGTCCCTCCCTCCCCTCCCTTTCGTCCCTCCCTCCCCTCCCTTTTATCCCTTCTTTCCATCCCTTTTGTCCCTTCTTTCCATCCCTTTCGTCCCTCCCTCCCCTCCCTTTTATCCCTTCTTTCCATCCCTTTTATCCCTTCTTTCCATCCCTTTCGTCCCTCCCTCCCCTCCCTTTCGTCCCTCCCTCCCCTCCCTTTTATCCCTTCTTTCCATCCCTTTTGTCCCTTCTTTCCATCCCTTTCGTCCCTCTCTCCCCTCCCTTTCGTCCCTCTCTCCCCTCCCTTTCGTCCCTCCCTTTTATCCCTCTCTCCCTCCCTTTTATCCCTCTCTCCCTCCCTCCCTTTTATCCCTCTCTCTCTCCCTCCCTTTTATCTGTCTCTACCTCCCTTTCGTCCCTCCCTACCTTTTGTCCCTCCCTTGTTTCTTGCTTAGTGTCTTGCCAATTCAGTCTTTCTGTTTATCTGTCTGTGTGTCTATCTAGCGGTCTGTCTGTCTCGCTTTTTCTATCTGTCTATCTGTTGGGGGGGGGGGGCAGGCAATGTTGTGTAGAATTATTTATTATTATTTTATTTATTTTATTTATTTTATTTATTTTTATGTATTTTTGCCAAACTGTTCCTTAAAAGCTGAGATCACTTCAAGCCACCCAGCAGCCAGTAACTCCTTACTCAATACTATTCTGCGAGACTCTCCTGATCCTTGGTCTGATTGGTTGTTCGGCAGTTACAGACGGGCCTCGAGGCCAACCGTATCCTGATTCAGTCGGTATCGCCCCGCCTACCCAGATCATCAAAGAGCAAACAGAAGAAAGGATCAAAGGTATGCAGTATCTAGTGTGTGTTCTGACCGAAGTGTCCAGAAGGTTTTTGTTTGGGGGGGGGGGGGGTCATGTACTGTACAGCTAATTATTGGCTCCTTTGAAGTTGCAGTTTATTCAGTTCTGATCTTGGATTGATTGATCTTGGATTGATTGATCTATCTATTTCCTTCTCTTTTCCCAGAAGCCCCTGCAGCAGGAGCAGCAGTCGCTCGCACAGCCGCATTACAGACTGAGCCTAGGGGACGTTCCGTTTGTGGCGGGGACGGTATGATCGCACCTCTACTGTACTCTACTGTACTCTACACAACTCTACACAACTCCACTGTTCAAAAGTTTGGAATCAGCACTTCAATAAATATCCAACCAATCAGGTTTTAGATCAGGGCACCAACGAAGGTTCCTACGTCCTTCAAAGCCCCCTGAAATCTGACCGTATGATTCTGACTCTAATGAGCTCGTCCCTCTCTCTCTCTCTCTCTCTCTCTCTCTCTCTCCACAGTCTACCGGGGCGAGTCACTCCGTCCGTGCCAACGTCCAGCACGTCCTGCACCTCCTGAAGCAGCACAACCGCCAGCTGTGTAACGACCGCGTGCTCGGAGACATGCCCCTAGCCAATGGGAAAGGGACTTCAGCGTGTCGCTCAGGGAGTAGCTCCTCCTCGTCTTCCTCCTGCAGCGAAGAGCTCTCGGACCTGCTGCTCGCCCTGCAGGACGAGTTTGGGACCATGAGCTTGTGAGTGAGGTGGTGAGGTTTCCGCCACGTAACTCCAGATTGTTTGAGCTCAGATGCAGCTCTTCGAGGGTCCTTTTCTTTCCCGCCCATAGGAATGCATTCAGATGTGTCCACAAACTTTTAACCAAAAATTCAAACTTGGTTTTTAACAAAACCAAAAAAGGGTTTGTCGGAAGCGGAGTGAACGCAGGGCTGAAGAGTGCTAAACTTGCTAATGTGGCTAGCTTACGTTTACACGGCGGCTGTGGGAAAGGTGCTGCTGGCGCCCTCGTGTGGTGCACAGGTGTAAATGTGACCGGAAACTGACCGCTCTGTGCATTTTGTAGTTTATCAGTGGGTCTCAAATAAGAGGAATTTTTAATTGTGTGTGTGTGTGTGTGTGTGTGTGTGTGTGTGTGTGTGTCAGCGAGCACCAGGAGCTGGGTAAGCAGATCCAGGCATGCCGATCCGATCGATTAAGGCAGGATCTGGAGAGGGAGATGGAGAACCTGGTGAAGAAGATGGAGGGAAAAGGAGAACAGATCTCCAGCGTCCGGCGACACCAAGCACTGGTCAGCTGCTGACTGGACTGGACTGGACTGACCTCACAGTCTTACTCTCAGATTTTTTTTTTATACAGGCAGAAATGGGGGTGGGGTATATAGAGTACACATCTGTTTTAGACACACCCACTGACGACAGCAGTGACCAACGAAACTGTCCAGCGGATCAGATTTATGCTCTACAGTGGGATGAAGGAACCTCAGGACATTTGGGCTCTCTGGTAGCTTTCCCCAAGCAAGGTCTCAGACCTTCATTAGCTTGTTGGGGCTAGTAGAAGATATCTCGACCTGGGGGTGTCCAAACTTCTGCACCCCAGATTTGTTGTAGCGTAATCTTACAGTACTGTCTTAACACCAACTCTCCTTCTCCACCTCCAGATGGAGAAGTTGAAGAAGCAGTCTCGCCGGCGGAGTCCCGGTGGCGGCGAGGTGAAAGTCACGACGACGGTCAGCACCCGCGGCCGTGCGGCCGAGCCGGTGAGGGTAAGGCCCAGGACGGGGGGACGCAGTAAAGACAGCCTGCGCCTGCTCAGGGACATGCGCTCCCTACAGACGTCCCTGCGCTCCGACCAGGTGTCCTGGGACTACTGACACTCAGCCCCGCCCTCCAGCTACGGGATACCGCCCCACTCTGGGAGAGCGCGTTGGATTGGACTGACCGGGCCTGTTGACTGACTTGGACCTGGAAGATCGGACCCTGACTGCAATACAACAGTGAAAATGCTGCGGTCATTCGGGCTTGTGTGTGTGTGTGTGTGTGTGTGTGTGTGTGTGTGTGTGTGCGCACCATATCATCAGCCTGTTCTGTGCTGTTTCTCAAATGAACGGTCCAAGCTTGTATCATGACCTAATGATAATCACACTGACCGAACGTTTGTCCACTCATGACAAATACAGATGAAATGAATCCAAATGAGCCGTTAGTCTGCTGTCCAGTGAAAAACACGTATCTCCATTTTGGTCGGGTTCTATTTTCTCCATCATTTGGACCCTGAAGCTGCTTCTGAACACTGTGTAGCTCATTCTGGACAAACAGACCAATAGAAATGCCACAGAACACGGTTCCACTCCTCCACAGCCCAGCGCTGGGGTGCTTTGAGCCCCTCGCTGCTGCCGGACCTCCCTAACTCCGCTGTGTGCGACTTTAAGGGTTTAAACCGGATCGTTTTTGTATAAAGTATTTATTTCATTTCAGTTTTTTTTTTTTTTTGACTTTACTTCAGCGTCAGGAATAAAACCACGCCAGATCAAACCAGTCGTTTGTCATTTTAAGAAATTTATTTGGATAAAAATTCACTTTTTTAATTCTTTTTTTTTTTCTTTTTTCTTTTTTCCTGTTATATCTGGCCTTTCCCCAAATTTCAAGGACAGGATAGATTTAAAGACACAGTCCAACCTGTACAATATCTACACAGGTGCTGTAGGTCAGTATACACCTGAGGCCACGACGACCGATTAAGACCAACACTTCACCCCTTACTACAAAATAGAGCCGAAATGAACCCACCACCTCCACCACCAGTCCCACCTCCACCTCGAACGATCGCTTTTAATTCAAACTCGTCAAATTCATTTTATTAAGGACTTATTTCTGCTGTTTCTGTTTGGGCAGGATGTGTTGATCTAAATGGCAACTGAGTTTCTTCTTTGTTTTTTTTATTAATTGATTTATTTAAAAAATTTGTCTGCCTCATTTCTTTTACTGTCTGCAATAACAGTGTAATTACTGATGCATACAGCTTTTATCCGATGATATGAACTGCTTGTATGGTGGAAATTTAATTTTATTAAACCAAAACTTAGTTATTAACCATACTGAGGACCACTGACCCCCAGGTTCCAGTCCAATCTGTCTGCAGAATGCCAAATTATTAGTTTTCTAAATCATGCATCTGAACTTTTTTTTTTTTTCCCTTAAATTTTTTTAAAACCAATTTCTTTCTGATTTATTGTTTTTTCTCCCTTTATTGTTTTTTTTTTTCATGTGAATTGAATCAGTTTAATCCAAAAAGGCCTCTGGGTCACTAAAATTAAGAAGAAAAAAAAATAAAATAAATAAGACCATTGATAGTAAAGAAAGACCAACACTGTCGTTACATACTGTTTTTAAATAGATAAAATAACTTTTCTTCCTTTCAACTTTGTTTTTTTTTTAATTACATAGAATAGAGAAACATATTTCTTTCAATTTCATATTTACAACGTAATATCGTGGTTAGAAGAAGAATTTTTTTTTTTTAATGAGAAATAAACAGCATTCTCCGAAATTACGGGGTTGGCACAAAAGAAAGGTTTTGTTTATAATGGAAGGGAAAAGAAACAAAACAAAATAAAATAATAATAATAATAAAAAAATTTGAAGGGGGGCGGGGTTCATTTCCACCTACAAATACAAACAAATACGAAAAAAATCTAGCGGTTAACGTACGTGTAAAAAGTAATAATTTAAAAACATTGTTATTATTTACACGCTGTAACAGCGGTCAAACTCGGTAATGCAGGATACGGCGTATTGCACAAGAGATCGGAAAGGCAGAAAACAGCGGCGGATTTGTGAGGGCGGTCCGAGTACAGCATGGAGAACAGCATGTGTAGGAAACACTGTATGAAAGCATCGAAACAATGAAGATTCAAGTCAACGGCCAGCCAGAGTTTACATGACCCCACCCACCCCAACTACCACCCCCCCTACCGTTGAGCTACCTGGATTGGATACAGTAGAAATCAATAGAAAAATGAGTACGCTCAAGCCAGAATCGGACCCGGTTCCTGACTGGAGTTCAGTCCTGAACTAAGCTCTGAACCACTGACCGGGGATTTTGTCCACTGGAAGTCTCTGACCAGTCTTCAGTGGTTCCTTGACTTGGACAGTCCTGCGGTTCTGGGAAAAACCCGCAACTGTTACGTCAAAGTTAAGCAAAGGTTCCAACTCTAAAGAACCATCCATTAAAAAAGGTTCTTCAGGGGTTCCTCTTCGGCAGGGGTGCCCAACCCCAGTCCTGGAGATCTCCCACCACCCTGCAGAGCCTAGCTGCGACTGATCCTGGTAATCCAGGAATGCAGGAGTATTAGAGTCCGGGTGATCGGCCTCCTTCAGGACCAGGACTGGGCATCCTGATTCTGCAGCAGGGTCTCCAAACTGCTTCTGGAGAGCAACCTTCCAACAGGTGTTGGCTCCAAGCCCCTCCCCATGTGATCTCCAGCTGATCACTGCCTTCTTCTGAAGTGGTTGGATACAGGGGTTTGGGTGGGAGTAGAAGCTTGCAGGAGGGCAGCGCTCCAGGAACAGGGGAGGAGACCACTGCCTTCAGCATGATGGTTCAAGAGGTCAGAGGAATATGGCTCACGAGTGGTGCAGGAACTGAAGTTCTCGGCCCAGTGTTCAGCGTGTGGAGGTTGTAGAATAGCCTGGATTCTGGCTTGGAGATACAGTAGTTACATTGCAGATGGGAAGCTGTGGTGATGGCCATGTTAGCAGAGGTGAGAAAGCGTTAGCGCTGCTTTAGCCGAAATTGCAGCTCAGGGATGGCTTTCAGCTTCCAGATTGACTCGAATATCTGGAGCTGAGCTTAAAATTCGGAATTATTTTGCTTTAAGGACGTCTGCTGATAGAAACTGGTCGAAAAGCTGGTCTACAAGCATGACCAAGCTAGACCACCACTATGACTAAACCTGACCATGCTGGTTGACTGACAAGACCAGTATTACTAAGCTGGTCAACTATGAAGACCATGCTAGTTGACCATGACAACCAGCAAAACCAAGCTGGTCGACCTGCTTAACCAGCAAGACCAAGCTGGTTGACCAGCAAGACCATGCTAGTTGACCAGCAAGACCATGCTAGTTGACCATGGCAACCAGCAAGACCAAGCTGGACACACACAACGCACTATGCTGGTCAAGCGCTGGTTTCCCAGCTAGGTTTACCAGTATAGGGTATGTTTTTGTCTGGATGACCAACGTTTGAACAACCTCGGCCATCAAAGGCCAGTTTAGACCATCTGAAACCAGCTAGCAGCTGAAGTTGGTCTTGAGCTGGATCTGTTATCAAAAATGTCAACCGGACTTTCCTTTCTCTTCTGTTCTTGCGTCCAGGCTCTCGGCAAACATCTTTCACACTTTCACACCTGTGCTAACACGTCTGGACGCACATTGGGTCAATCCATGTAGCTTCAGAATATCTCTCTCTATATATATAATTCTATTTTAATACAGTGTTCATTTTCTTCTCATCTTCACGACCACCTCAGGAAGGCAACACTTACTTGATAAGGCAAATCCATATTTATACATATTCTGCCAGCCTGAGAAATAAACCTCTTCACATGCCTCGACGACGGGCCACGTAGCCCTTAATATCCCCCGCAAACATGGAGTACGCGCAATCGCTACGCCTCCGCGAAGTCAGTGCAACATTCCCCTGTAACCAGTGGGCCGTAGTGGTTGTGCCTCCCGTTGTGGCATGTCTTCTGTTTGCTATTCCTGGTGTCGTTGAGTCGAACGCCAACGCAAACGGACATCTCGAGACGACGTTCTACTTCTACGTCTTTGGGTCAATCGCAACAAACACTGCAGCAGAGTGACACTGGTAGGTAGCCAGTGTTTGAGGGTCACTCCCGTGTTACCCCTTCCTAACCCGTCCTTGTTTCCCTGTTTCCGTAGGGTACTTGACGAGGAGACGTCGAGGTCATTTGAAAGGTTCTTCAGGGTTTCTACTCTAGCACTCTAGCCCAAGTCTGCTCCTGGAGATCTACCACCCACCTTCCTTCCTTGTCCCGGGAATGAAGACCTTCAGGTTAGAAAGGTGGGCTTGGGACTGGAAGGTCACCGGTTTGATCCCCTGGACGGGCAGGAAGTGTTTCGACATTCACAGCTGAGGTGCCCTTGAGCAAGACACCTATGCCAGGATATGCCAGGCCCTCACACTAGGGGGCGCCCTAGTAATGCAAGAGCTAACACCTGACCACATGGTCAGTTAAAAGGCTAAATTGTAAAGTTTGCATACAGAAAGCCGCAAATTCACGGCTTTATCCTTCTGGTCCTCGTCCTCTCCCGGAAACCGGTTTTGCAGCGCCCTCTAGCCCTCTGGCTGTCTAAACTCTGGAGGATTATTGGCCAAATTCATAAACAATCAAATCTGATCAGGATCAGCTCTCCTGTTTCCCAAACAACTGCTCCTTCTCTACGTTCCTACATTCCTGCTCATCTCCTCCATGTTCTTCCATGGTAGGGAAGGTGGAGTTGGACTGGAGGGGGAGGACGCACCGAAGTGTCCGATGTTCATTTATGAAATCGTAGTGTTCTGGACTAAATCTACCAGGATCTACCAGGGGAGGGTTCCCTATAGGAGGTCCAGGGGTTATTCCTGCCCTGCGTCCAGGGATTCCGGCCACGACCCTGACCAGGACCTGGTGGATAAGAGAGTAGACTCTCCAAACCCGATTCAACGGCAAGCTGTCTCGCTTGCCAGAGCCAGTGCCTCATTTATATAAATGCCTGTGTGTGTCTTGGGAAGGCAAATGGGGCCCGAGCTCTTTGGCGGGATGCGCAATCAAGAAAACTGAATCTGAGAGAACGTCGGGACGGAAGTTCATCGCAGACGATTCGAGGATGTCTTTGTGTAGCTGGTTCGGGAAAGGCCCGGTCAGAAGGGAGGAGCTGACAGTGAGGTTTGCTACGATTGACCCTTTAAGTGTTGTCTCACAGGGGCTGAAGCTATGGTGAAGAACGAGGCGAGGCGAGGCGAAGGCTACACAAATAAATAAACAAAGGAAATAGACAATGTAGCGCTTGTAATGGATGAAGGGCAAAAACCATTGCGCTGTATTTAAAGGTCCAAAACTTTTCCCTGAAATGTAAACGCCAATTCAGAGTAGGTTTAACTTGTGACGCTCTGTTCTGGAGAAGTCTGAAAATTCTGTCTGATGCTAGGGTCATCATTTTCCATCAATAGCTCTGACGTAGCGCCAGTCTTTTAAAGGGTAAACGTACTTTGCGTATTCCGTATTTTCACATTTGACGTCTTCGTTATCTTCGTCAACGTTGCGCATAAAGCTGATTTTGGGTTGTAAATAAACCACGCCTACCTTTACCATGTTTACAGAACCTCGACTCCTGGCTGCCATAGTAGTCAGCACTGTAAAATATTCAGGGTGGGCTTCTCTACACCGAACCAGTTCACCCCAAACCCACTCTGAATGACTTGGTCTACACAGCAGTGACTGAAACGTCCAGATATTTTTGGCACAATTATGGAATTCTTAGCTAATAATAATAATCAAATGCAAGCCAAGAAAACTAGCCTAGCTTAAATTTCCAGATCATTCTAGCTGGATTTGCTGGGTGAGGACGTGTGTAGGCAATACCAGGTGGGCTCCAGTGGCTTGATTGTCATAACAACATTTGTCAAACAAAAGGGACCCCAAACAAATCGAACCACTCCTTGCTAGTGCGTTTGCATGTAAAACCGACCAGCTAGCTAGCAACAGTAACATTTTTACATATAGAAAGAAAAACAAAGTCCTAATATTTATAAATATTTTTGTTTTTGTCTTCTGTACAATATTTAGTAGAATATTTAGAGGCGACTTTATGATGTTTACAGTAGGACAGAATATAAAAAACTGAAACCACGACGCATGAGGCTTATTTGTTCAGCTATCAAAATGAAGTTGACTTTACGGAACATTCTGAAATGTTTTTTTTTGTTTGTTTGTTTGTTTTTTTTTTTGGACACGCTTTACGAAAAAACCATGAGGCTACACCGATCGTTCCACGACTCGCCCTACGACAAGTGAAAAAGTCCTTTTTCACACAAATGGTTTGAATGGCTGGAAATGACATCATTAGCTGCAGCATATCAGTCCCGCCCACAAGCTCCAGTGTCTCAACTCCGACAGGCTCCCGTCTCCGCCACGTAGCCGCCTTCCGCGACGGAAAACCGGCTTCCGACTTTTCTCCAGAGAGAATCGTAGGCGTGAAACCGTTTAAATGGTGAGATCTCGGTGGTCAGCAGGGCCACCTCCGGGGTCACTGGTCTCTCTTGCAGCAGTCGTCGTCCAGGCAGCCGTTCATGCGGTGGATGTCGTCCCCGAACGCACCCTGGGCCTGCATCAGCTCGTACTCCTCGTCCAGGAAGTCCAGCGAGTTGTTGCTGGGCAAGCCACGGATGGTGAACTTATGCGAGACTTTGGACCACTGCTCGCGGTTGGCCGCCACACGCTCGAAGAGTTCGGACGACCGGGGGAAAATCTCCTGCAGTAGTCTGGCAAGAGGGGCGGTGACAAAGTTGGCAAAGTGTTATCAAATATCATGTCATAATCAGGGGTGGGCGTGGCTATTTAAATATGAAAAGATTCAGTTGGTCTAAATGTCTAGTGATTTATTTATTTATTTTTTATTCGTTTAGTTCATTCAGTGTTAATTATTTTTAATTGTAAATTGTTTGAATATTTTCATAAATTTTCTTATTTCATTATTTATTTTTGTATTATTTTATACACATATCTTTTAATACAATTATTTTAAGAAAATATTCACTCAAGCAACTGATACTGCAAATAAGCTGAGTTAAAAAGAGTATATAAAATATTTCATATTATTTAATATAACAGATTTCTACATTAAGTTCCACAAGATATTGTTCCTTAGGTTTAACTATTATGATTATCCTGTTTTATATTATTATTATTCATTTTTTTATTATTATTATTAATAAATTAATAAATTGTTCTCCAAACGTTTTGGGGAAAAAAGTAATACTTCCAATATCAAAACTGAGCAAATCATTAAAAAATGTGTAAAATAAGCAGAAAATATTCTATTCAAGTTTGTTTGCTGAAGATTAGCTGAATTTTATTTCATATTTATTTGTATATTATTTGCTATTTGCTTGTTTGAGTGTGGGTTTGTTTACAGCTTGCTATTATTTATTTGTAATTATATATGTTGCCCAGGACTAAAATATATGACACTATATTATTTACTGGCTCATTAAACACATGGCGACTCACTTGTAGATGGGCATGGCGATGTGTTCCATGAAGCTGATCTGTAACTCAGGGATGTAAGCCTTCTCTCGGTCCATCATCTCACTGGGCCTGTTCCCCATGGCCTTCTCCTGCACACACACACACACACACACACACACACACACACAGGATTAGAAATGTCGTAAACATGAACACACACCTCCACTGAACTATGTGAGTAAAGGGTAAAAGGACACGTCTGATCATCCTCTAACGTACTCCTCTGAAAAGAGCTCGACCGTTACGCCCTGATTTTTCACGCATCGCCTTTGAATCTACCGAATCTGTCGACCAGGACTAATTCTAAAGCAGTACACACACACACACACACACACACACACACACACACACACTTACCAAATCACCCTGAGAGAAGAACTCTTTGTAGATCAGCTCCTGGAACACAGAACAGGAGTGTGAAGAACATCATTCAGTTTAGAAAAAATAACAGAGCACTGGAAACTGACGCTGAGGTTAAAGGTCACGCTGGTCACACTTCACAGTCCTTCAGTACCTAGTTCATTTTTTTCTATGAATTATTCAGTATCTACTATAAATTATTCAGTATCCACTATGAATTATTCACTATCCGCTATGAATTATTTACTATCCGCTATGAATTATTCACTATCCGCTATGAGTTATTCAATATCTACTATAAATTATTCAGTATCCACTATGAATTATTCACTATCCGCTATGAATTATTTACTATCCGCTATGAATTATTCACTATCCGCTATGAGTTATTCAATATCTACTATAAATTATTCAGTATCCACTATGAATTATTCACTATCCGCTATGAATTATTTACTATCCGCTATGAATTATTCACTATCCGCTATGAGTTATTCAATATCTACTATAAATTATTCAGTATCTACTATGAATTGTTCAGTGTCCGCTATGAATTATTTACTATCTGCTATGAATTATTCACCATCCGCTATGAATTATTCCCTATATGCTATTATTTAGTATCCACTATGAATTATTCAATAACTACTATGAATTATTCAGTATTTATTCTGAATTATTCAGTCTCCACTATGAATTATTTGCTAACTGCTATGGCTAATTCCATACTACAACTAATTCAGTGAATTATTCTATACCCACTATGAATTACTACCAGTTACGAATTACTCTACGAACCGCTATGGAAGTAACATTCACGTCGTGCTAGGAGCTGAAGAGTGAGCCCTGCAGGGGTTAAATATGAATATCATATTCAGCACTTCAGACTGCAGAGTTTTTCCAGTTGATCTGAGGCTGAACTCTGGAGATCGTCCCCGGCGATGTTCTGCCAGCTCTAATGCAGCTATTTTCAGTAATTGCTTGTTTTGGGTGCCATTTCCACTGGCAGCTACATGCCCATGCCGCCCTGTTTCACAGCTTTGGATCATGAGCAGATACTTTCTTTCTCCACACTCTCTTCATTCCACACTCTGGCACTGGCGCTTCTTCGTCCCATCTGTCCGGACGAGACAGCCCCCGAACTCTGGCCTCTGAGTCTTTACTGAGCGCTGTAGTGAGCTGTGACCTGGCCTTTCTCTCCTGGAACGTTTAAGAGTGGTTTACCACCTGGGGGCCGGCCTAAGCCTTTTTGGGGCCCTAAGCAGGTTTTCATTTGTGGCCCCCTTTTATCTGTCTAAGCTTTTATCTGTTTAAGCTTTTATCTGTTTAAGCTTTTTAAAATATGTATTTTTTATCATGATATCTTGGTGCTCTTGGGGGCCCCCTGGTGGCGTTGGGGCACTAAGCGGACCCGTAACTGGAGTATGCCTTGGGCCGGCTCTGGGTTTCCTGACTGTGACAAACCTGCTCTTCAGGCCGTCTTCCCACAGGCAGAGGTGGGTGGTAACTAGCTACCTTTACTAAATACAGGTATACAGTCAGGTCCAAAAGTATTTGGACAGTGACATTTGAACATGGGGGGGGGGGGGGGGGTCAGGTCTTTGACGATTGTTTGGACAGATGAAACCAGGATGAACTTGAGAATGGAGAAGGAAAGGAAGGGTTAATGATCTGAAGAATACCACATCATCTGTCAAACATGGTGGAGGCACTGTTATGGCATGAGCAGGCTGCCAGTGGAACTGGGACAACGGAGGACACTTCTTAAACATGCAGCCGACGCTGGTTTTTGAAGCTAAGCTAGGCATCTCCGCATCATCGCACTACCACCACCGTGTTTGACAGCGGTGTGTATGTAGCTAAATGTAAAAGGTTAAGGTTCTCACAGCAATCTTTCTGGTGGTCTTCCAGCCCTTGGTCTGATCTGAGAGGTCACAGGAGGTCATCAGCAGGCACAGGAGCAGGCTGCGGTGTGTGCGGTTCCTAGGATTATACCCAACTACAGAGGAGCAGAGACTGACAATTAGCCAAATGCTACACCCGCCAACAAGGTCACATCTTCACCTTTAAGTGTCCACTTTATCAGAAACCCTAACGATTAGAAACACCTAACGACTGCTTCCACTCTCTGGCCACTTTATTAGAAACCCCTACCTTCTGCTTACACTCTCTGGCCACTTTATTAGAAACCCCTACCTTCTACTTCCACTCACTGGCCACTTTATTAGAAACCCCTACCTTCTGCTTACACTCTCTGGCCATTTTATTAGAAACCCCTACCTTCTGCTTCCACTCTCTGGCCACTTTATTAGAAACCCCTACCTTCTGCTTCCACTCTCTGGACACTTTATTAGAAACCCCTACCTTCTGCTTCCACTCTCTGGCCACTTTATTAGAAACACCTACCTTCTGCTTACACTCACTGGCCACTTTATTAGAAACCCCTACCCTGTGCTTACACTCTCTGGACACTTTATTAGAAACACCTAACAACTGCTTACACTCTCTGGCCACTTTATTAGAAACCCCTACCTTCTGCTTGCAAGGAAGGGGCTTCTGATTACGTGGTTTACCTGTTGCCATCTTCTGCAGGTCTTTGAAGATGCGGAGGTGGTGGGCCAGATCAGTGGCCAGAATGATGTCCCTCATCAAGTCCAGCATCCTCTGGTAGTCCTAGACCAATCAGAGCAAAGGACATCATTCAGCTAACATAAAACAGCCATGCTTTCATGCCTGTATGTGTGCAGAGAACTATGGGTAACTGAGGGCCAGGACGGATACATCACTTAGGTCCTCTAAATTACTCTGAATGTAGGCTAGGTTCCAAAGTCTAGGTAGCTGATGCACTACAGTCCTTCGTATACAGTCTAGAAATGCAGCTTACCTCAGCTACCTAGGCTTTGGACTGCAGCTAAGCCCACGGGAGAGCCATCCTGTTAAAAGTTGAAGATCCTTGAGGAACCTTTTGGAGGTTCTTCAGTTAGAAGAACTGTGGAGGAACCTCTTAAGGTGCCTTTTTCTTGAAGGTTCCTCTCGAAAGCACCTTAGGTTTCAAATGGGAAGAACCTCAAAAGGTTCCTCAAGGATCTTCTACCTTTAACAGTGCAGAGCTTTGGAAAGAGCTACACCCGTAGAAACACCAGAAACATCACAAACCTTTCTGGAGAACTTCTCAAAGATGTTGCAGCCGTGTGTGTTAAGGATGGCGATGGCCTGAGCAAAGTGATGCCGCTGTTCAAAAAAAAAACACACACACACACATAAATACACAGCTGTTATTCACCAATAATAAACGGTGAGGGTGCAAGCAAGAAACACCACTAGAGGGCAGCAGCGTCCAGAGAATGACACTCTGCAGTGGTCCTACATTTACCCTTGATCCCACCTGAGCTCAAATGTTTGTGGACACCCCTTCTAATGAATGCATTCCGCTTCCATTGCTGACACAGATGTGCAAATGCACACACAGCTTGTCTAGTCCCTGTAGAGAAGAAGTACTACCAATAGAATAGGACTCTCTGAACGTATTGGCACCATGCTGCCTAATAATGCCAGGCGTGGGCTAGAGGGGTATAAAGCCCCCCAGCATTGAGGAGCTGTGGAGCAGTGGAGGAGCTGTGTTCTCTGGAATGATGGTGGAGGAGCTCCATCCTGTACTTTTGGGATGAATTGGATGATGAGGTGGGGTGGTGATCATCATCCAACATCCTGACCTCACTAACGCTTTTGATGCTAAATGCAATCAAATCCTCACAGCAATGCTCCTCTAAATTCTAGTAGAAAGTCGTCTTCTCTGGACAGTAGAGACAGTTACTCCAACAAAAGCAGGATCAGCTCTTTTGAATACCCTTGAGTTCAGAAGAGATAATGACAAGCAGGTGTCCCAATACTTTTGTCAAATAGTTTATATCTACTTTTATGGTTCATGAGCCCAAAATGTATAATTCATACATTACATGATTATTTCCAAAGGTTATGGGGTCTGTTAGTGTAGATATGCAAATGATTCATAGCATGATTCATTCTCAGGTAGATGTTTTCAACATCTTCACAAAGCAGGCTTTCTCAGTCTAGCCAGATAACGTAAGCCTATAATCCACATCCCGTCCCCAGAACCACCTTGACTCCGCAGAGTAGCTCAGCTGCAGCATGCGTTCATTAGACTAAACCCAGGCAAACTGCGACTGCACCTGCAGCTCATTTCCATGATTGCTCTTCTACGTGTTTGCAGGTTTCATTTGAGAGGAACATCGTCTGAAAATCCGAGGAGCCCGGCCTTTCTCCTGATCCCTGACACCTGATGCAACAAATTAGGGTTCTCCGCAGCATCTGAAGATTGCAGTCAGGTGTGTTAGATTAACCTTTCAAATAAAGCTCCCAGTCCGGGTGTAATCGCTCGCAGGGTGATGCAATTTTCGCTCACCCTTGATGACGCAATGGGTTCCTGCAGTGCTGCTACACGTTCCAGAAAGCCTAACAAGCCAGGAAGTCCTGCTGTTCTGTTAACGCGAGGACGACCAGACGAGAAGAGACCAGACTAGTAGGACTCTTTGGGGCTACTAAGAACATCTGCACAGTTTGGAGCACTGAAATGTCTAGAACTCCTTCTCTGGAGTACCTTTGGTTCTGATTAGCTTCAAGATGTCCACGTGGGGCCATGGACAAGATGTCCATGGGATGCCATGCAGATGCCCACCAAGGTCAGGGATGGGACCAGGAGGGGTTGAGCATGGGCCCTATCTGGAGTGTACACTGCATGAAGATGGGTTGTAATGATGGGTCCAACTGGTCCCAGTAACATCCACCCATGTGAGCCCCACATGAGCATGTTGGCTGGGTTGTTGTGGCAGAACCTCACGGATGCTTACATGGTTGGATACAATCAAATCTTTACATGTTCTTGATTTTGAAAGAAACCTGTCCACAAACTTTTGGGGTGTGTGTGTGTGTGTGTGTTTACCTCCATAACAGATCCCTCAGAACTGTAAAGGGCTGCCAGAACGGATTTCTGAAAAACAAATCAAACAAGCCTCTTGTAAGTGTTTGATAAGACGACCCTAATCAACCCCACCCACTCCATCTAACTGCTGCCTTCAGAGGTCTTTGAGTGGCTGAAGGAAGTGTCCTCAATTTGAGGTTGTAGGTGAAGCCTACAAGAAGACCGACCTCCAGAAGGTGGGTTGGTGTCCACTCAATGACCTCGCACCTCAGTCTCGAGTGTTGAGACTCTTGGGTATGAGTCTGAGTCGAGTCTTAAAGATCTGGGGTCTGAGTCTGAGTCAAATCTTAAGTCTCTGGGTTGTGATTCGAGTGTCAAGTGTCTAGGGTGTGAGTCTGTGTTGAGTGTTGAGACTCTATGTTGTGAGTCAGAGTCGAGTCTTAAAGGTCTGGGGTCTGAGTCTGAGTCAAATCTTAAGTCTCTGGGTTGTGATTGGAGTGTCCAGTGTCTAGGGTGTGAGTCTGAGCCAAGTGTTGAGACTTTAGGGTCTGAGTTAAATCTTAAGTCTGAAGGGTGTGACTGAAGTGTATAGGGTGTGAATCTGAGTCGAGTCTTGAGACTCCTGGGTCTGGGGATTCTGAGTCAAGTGTTAAGACTTGGGTATGAGTCTGAGTCGAGTCTTAAAGATCTGGGGTCTGAGTCTGAGTCAAATCTTAAGTCTCTGGGTTGTGATTCAAGTGTCAAGTGTCTAGGGTGTGAGTCTGAGCCGAGTGTTGAGACTCTAGGGTCTGAGTCTGAGTCAAATCTTAAGTCTCTGGGTTGTGATTCAAGTGTCAAGTGTCTAGGGTGTGAGTCTGAGCCGAGTGTTGAGACTCTAGGGTCTGAGTCTGAGTCAAATCTTAAGTCTCTGGGTTGTGATTGGAGTGTCTAGGGTGTGAGTCTGAGGCAAGTGTTGAGACTCTAGGTTTTGAGTCTGAGTCAAATCTTAAGTCTCTGGGTTGTGATTTGAGGGTGTGAGTCTGAGTTAAGTGTTAAGTGTTAAGGTTTTGAGTCGGAGTTGAGTCTTAAAGGTCTGGGGTCTGAGTCTGAGTCAAATCTTAAGTCTCTGGGTTGTGATTCGAGTGTCAAGTGTCTAGGGTGGACCCGACTACACCTCATTACACTGCAGTTAGAATGAGGCTCATTGGTGTACATAAGCGTCTATTACTTCTTATTAACAGAAGTAGCTTCGTAGCTTCTGAAGCGAATCTTCATTTGGTTCAAGGGTTAAAAAAACAGTAAGGTGCCGCCGCCGGACGCTCTGAGCTTACCGAAGCCACCTGGAAGGAGTTGTTTGTTCCTCGGTGGTCCAGATCATGGCACATGCAGGACACGAAGAGAGCTAAAATCTCTATGTCCCTGCAGAGGAAGGGAACAAATTATTCAGCTGCACGGGTACCAAAAAGTCCAAAAGTATTCAGACACCCCTACTATTCTAGCATCTGAGCTCACTGATGGTCTCAGCAATGAATGAAATGCTAGATGATCGGGTGTCTACAAACTTTTGGACACAGTGTTGGTGTACAGTTCACTTGTGTGTGTGTGTGTGTTCTTACTCGAGGTAGTTGGAGAGCTCCAGGTTCTTGTAGAGCAGGTAGCAGAAGTGTGACACGGAGAAAGCGTGCATCCAGTTGTGGTAGGGAGGGTCCCTGTAGCCTTTCTTCACCATCAGACAAAACCTGCACACACACACACACACACACACACACACACACACACGCTATATTCAGTATTGGTGATATGACCCAAAAATGCTGGGTATTGTAGTCTGCACTGCTGTTATTAGGCCCCTTTGTTGGCTAACTAGCCCATATACTCTCCTCACTAGAGCAGGCTAGTTAAGCTAGCGCTTTCCTGGCTCATCGTTTGGGAACATCGTTTATGTGTTCCGGGTCCGACAAGCTCAAAACACACTGACTTACCACCCCGTCACGCCACATACATGAGGAAATCAGATTTTTTTACATTGAAAATGATATTTTAAATTGGTTAGCATGTGCGCTAGACCCGGATCCTGACCACAGGAAGAGCTACGGATATTTTAGCATGACATTTATACCACCCCGTAACGTTTTACTGTGAATATGGATCCTATGTTTGAATAAACAGGATTTCATGCCGGAGGTAGGGATGTCCCGCATGTGTACGCCTGGTCCTCTGTCCATCGCCTCTGTGCTTGTGTCCAGCAGGAGTTGTCCAGAGGGAGGCAGTGAGACTTGCTCAGTTATTAACTCAGCAGAGCTCCTTCTGACGCCGGACCACGAGGCACAGGCCGCAGGCCCAGAGGCGGTTGCCAGGTAACGTTTGCCAGGTTATTAATAAATAAAGCCAGAAAGCGTCTTCATTCAGGCTGACCGCCGAACCGACTGGCGGCGAGGGAGAGGGGTTAGAGGGGGTGGGAAAGGAGGGATCAAGGGAGGAAGGAAATTGTTAAAGTTTAAAGAGAACATGCTGTCAGACGGGCCGAGGAACCCGCGGTCAGAGGAGAGGGAGGAGGTGGACAGTGTCTAACCACTCTAATCTAACCACTGTGGGGGGGTCGTGAGGTGAGGTGAGGTCAAATCCCAAGTCATGCCGCCGGGATTGCCATCAGCAGCCGGAGTCAAAGAGGGCACAATTGCCCGGGCTGATTTCTCATGTATCAGAGGACACGTGTTTCGGGAGCATTGATATATATATATATATATATATATATTTATAGATAGAGAGAGCGAGAGAGAGAGATACCTTGCTAGAGTGTGTATGTCAATCTTGTAGGTGTTTATAAAGCCCATATCCTCAAACATGCTCAGGATGCCCTGCAAACACAGAGAGAAAGAACGATTAAACATTTCACATTCCAGACACACCAGCCAAAAGTTTGTGGACACCCCTTGTTATCGCTAGTCATAGTGGAGCAGTGAGCTGGAAACTAAATACCTGCAACTCTGTAACTGTTTTATTTTATTACATTTGTTACTCATTCATTCATAGTTTAGATTCTGTATTATTATTATTCTAATTATTTTATTATTACTTGCATTATTTGTATT
>NC_132888.1:39942109-39951827 GCF_030463535.1 Salminus brasiliensis | reverse complement strand
TCGTCCGTCTCTCACCTCTCTCTCTCTCTCTCTCTCTCTCTCTCTCTCTCTCTCTCTCTCTCTCTCTCTCTCTCTCTCTGCCCCGGGACCAGCTACACTCTACCACACCCCGTTCAGCCGGTCGTCTTGGGTAAATTATGCTGCACACCCTCTCTGACCTGTCTCGCACTCCTCTGTACATCTCAGAACCTCACAGTGGGAATAACCACCCCTGGCCCGGCCTGGGCTGTATCAGGGTGATGGAAGGTGTCCGTTACAGAGGTCAGCCACTCCACAGGAGGGAGCCGACCGCTCCGCACCACTCGCCGGAGTCGCCGCCGGAGTCCCCCTCGACAGTGGAACCGACAACGTCAACATCCGGAGGACGTTGATGGAGTCGTCCGGCGAAATTAGCGGCAGCGTATTGTCGGGGTGTATCAGGTGTCTATTACAGAGGTCAGCCGCTCCACAGGGGGGCGCCGATCGCTGCATACGCTGAGTCCCCCTCTGGCATCAAGTCCCTACTACTTCACCACGGCGGCTCTAGAACATCCCACCAACGTTTGCCGGATGCTGCCACCCTTGACCCCCTGCCACAGTCATGTCAGACTACTAGATGTTGGAGGAGCATTGCTGTGAGGATTTGATTGCAGTCAGCTCAATGCTGGGGGGCTTCATACCCCTCTAGCCCACGCCTGGCGTTAATTAGGCAGCATGGTGCCAGTAGGAAGCTGCTTAGAGGAACCCATGGCTGCTGACTTTGGAAACATGGAAACCAAACACACACACACACACACACACACACACATCCCAGTGTTAGTGTGTGTGTGTGAGAGAGAGAGAGAGAGAGCGAGAGAGCAGTAGGGGTAGTGCTCAATTACTGAATGGGAGCTGCTTCCGCGTGAGCAGCTTACACTACTTACTCACGCTCTCCCAGCCAGCGCACCAATTACCAACAACGCTAACAAACAAACAAATAAACAAACAAACAAACAGTTAAGATGTTCACTGTTTCCCTTCCTACCCCTATCTCTCTCTCTCTAGCTCTCTCGCTCTCTCTCTCTTACCTCCACACCCCCCCCCAGTTCAGTTCTGTCGCTAAGCAGAAGTTCTAATTTAGCGCCGGGCTGCCGGGCGGCTCCCACAGCGATGGGAACTGGACGCGCTCACCTGAGAAAAACAATCCTATCAGAGGGGGGCAGTAATTACAGAGAGAGAGAGAGAGAGAGAATGAACATGGGCAAGAGACATGATGAAAAAGACACTGAGTGTGGGCACTAAGCAATTAGAGGACGGGTGGAAATCGAGGGCATTAGCCGGGTGTTTGCCCACTACTACCCTCCTACAGCTCCACCGGGAAGGCCGACCACTGGATGTTGGAATTCCACCAGAGCACCAGTGAGGTCAGCTACTCCAGCTCATCCCAACAAAGTACTGGACGTATTGGATGGAGCTCCAGAATTCCAGACCTCCGGAATGCTGCTCCACCGCTCCACAGTCCGGTAAGTTTTATGTCCTTGTTGGACCCACTTATGGATGCCCACCAGGGTCAGGGGGGTTATTAACTTGGGTCCCATCTGGGTAGGGGAACATCTTGAGATCTTTGGGATGGTCCTCAAACAATTCCCCAACAACCAGTGCAGGGTGCAGCAGGACATCGCCCAGAGCATCGCCCAGAGCATCGCCCAGAGCATCGAGGGCTCTCTGAGCGATCCGGAGCTATACAGCCCCATATGCAGCAGGGGGAGCCACACACCCATGACCCATGACTCGATTCGGACCAAATGGGATAATCCTTCACTGCTCCATCCATGAGCCTCAGGTCCCCGAGACCTTGCCGGCGGTTGGTGGTTTGTCCGTCCTTGGACCGGACCGTCCTCGCTCAGTGGGTACTCACCACTGCTGACTGGCAGCCCTGGTCTGGACCCAGTGATCTGGCATAGGAACAAACTGAAGTAAAGGAGACTAGTGAGGGAGACCACCAAGACATCTACGACTACCAGCAAACATCTCCAAGACATCAGGCAGGTGTTCCTCCTGGTATGCAGTGGTCAGTACCTACCAAAAGTGCTGCTAAGCTTAGTCTTGGCGCTCCAGATACCGCAGCAGGACACCTTCAAAGGTCTTGTAGAGTCCAAGGTATAAATGGTCAGATCGGCTGTGGTGGCACAAGCAGGCGGTGTTAATGTTATGGCTGGTAACTTATGCACTGGGTGGGTTGGAGAAGTGTTTTAAAAATGGACTCTGGTTCCTTGAAATGTTCTCAAGTGCTTGGAAACGTCCACAGAGTGCATCCTGGAGAGGCTCAGCGGGGAGGGTGGGACGTCACAGAGGCGAACAGCAGGGTGAATCATTGTCCACTCTGCGTCCAAACAATATCAATCTCTGAATAAATGGCTTTATTTTTTAAAGATTCTCTTAAAGCAAGTTCTCCATGCTTCAGGAGATGTTCCCGAGGAGTTCAAAGAAGAGGATGGAGGAAGGAGAACCACCCAAGACCTGGTAGATCACCAAACACTGCCCCTGTTAGATCAGTTACCCTCGTCTTTGAGAGGGGTGGAGCAGGAGAAGCTCCACTCTGGCTTCAGATCTGGAAATAGGCACTGGTGTCCATCCTTTCCACTGCGAGAAGACTGACCACTACTCACCCCAGAGTCCAGACCTCAACATCAACTCTGGCGTTTGCACCGTGCTGTATCCTCAGATCACATTGAGGTGTTTCGGCTTTGTACGTTGAAGCACACATCATTGGTCCACATACACACATACTGTACACACACACACACACACACACTCACACACACACACAAACAAGCCTTTAAGCCTCTCTGTCTCTTTCTCATGACACAGATTTGACATTTACCAGCAGGGCGAGTCGGAATAGGTCAGAATATAATAGAGAGAGAAAAACAGCAGAACAGCGTAGAGAGAGAATTTAGGGGGGGGGGGGGGTGTGGAGTGGGCAAGTGGTTAGGTGAGTGAGTGAGTAGGTAGTGTGGATGGGAGGGTGGATGAGTAGACGACTGGGTGGGTGTATAGATGAGTCAGTGGTTGGGTGAGTGGGCAGATGTGTGGGTGGTCAGGTGGATAAGTGGATAGACGAGTGGGTGGGTGAGTGGGTGGGTAGGTGGGTGATGAAAGGGGTTGTTGAGTGGGTGGGTGAGTGAGTGTTTGGGAGGGAGGGTGCTTGGGCGAGTGGGTAGATGTGGTGTAGGTTGGCGGGTGGATAGGTGGATAGACGAGTGAGTAAATGAGTGGGTGGATGAGTAGGTGGGTAAATGGGTGAGGGAGTGGGTGGGTAGGTGGGTGATTAGACAGGTTGTTGAGTGGGTAGGTGGGTGAGGGAGTGAATAAGTAGGTATGCAAGTGTGTGGGTGGGTAGATGGGGGTATATATGAGTCAGTGTTTGGGTGGGTGGGTAGACGAGCGGGTAGGTGAGTGGATGGGTGGGTAGATGTGGGTGGGTAGATGAGTGGGTAGACAAGTGGGTAGATGAGTAGATGAATGGGTGGGTAGACGAGTGGGTGGGTGGATAGACGAGTGGGTGGTTAGAAAGGAGGTTGAGTGTGCGAGTGGGTAGATGGCTGGGTGGATGTATGAGTGAGTGGTGTGGGCGAGTGTGTTAGTGAGTGGGGGTCGTGGCCTCCTGCCAGTCATGGAAGATCAGTGATTTATGGTTCGTGCGGTGGCGGGGGGCGGTCCGGTGTAGATGTTTGGGTCAGTAGTGGCGGCTGCGCTGATGTGGAGGAGCTGAAGGAGTAAAATCTCCTAATCAGTAAATGAAATGTGACAGGCCTCTCCAGCGGCTCCCTGCCGTCTAATCAAACACAGCCAGGAGACACAGCAGAACATCCGGCCACTGTCCTCACAGCTTCCCCCGGAATGAAAACAACACCAACAACAAGAGGATAAAGGCAAGAGATTGCTATGGTGTTGTTGGGTAGTTGGTAAATAGATGCTTAGCTGGTAAATAGTATTGCTAGGTGGTTGCTATGATGTTGCTTTGTGGTTGTTAGGGTGTTGCTGGTTGGTTGCTAGGCAGTTGCTGTGGTATCCCAAAAAAAAAGATTACTAGGAAAGCGCAGTTCCTGAAGGAAGCACGGAAATGCTGTACAACTGAACTTACATGGTTGCTATGGTAGTCCAAGTGCATGCTAAGTGGTTGTTAGATGGATGCTAACATGTCATTGGGTGGTTGCTTTGGTATTTAGGAACTCTGCTAGGGTGTTGCTAGGCAGTTGCTATGGTGTCATGGTGTTTCATGACAAAAAGTGAATAGCTGCACAGATTAAATGGTCCCTTACATCCAGGCAGTTGCTAGGCTGTCGTTAATGATCACTAGGGCGATATTAATTTTGCTAGATGGTAGCTATGGTATTTACGCTAGGCGCTCATGTGCTGCTAGGTGGTTGCTGCAGTAATCTAGATGGTTACTATGGTGTATCAGGTGGTTGTTAGAGTATCCTAGATGGTTCCTATGATGTCTTGGGTGGTTGCCATGGTATCCCAGATGCTTGCTATGATGTATCAGGTGGTTGTTACAGTATCCCAGATGGTTGCTATGGTATCCCAGATGGTTGCTATGGAGTATAAGGTGGTTGTTACGGTAGCCTAGATGGTTGTTATGGTGATTCGGGTGGTTGCTATGGTATCCCAGATGGTTGCTATGATGTATCACGTGGTTATTACAGTATCCTAGATGGATGTTATTGTGTCTCAGATGGTTGCCATGGTATCCCAGATGGTTGCTATGGAGTATAAGGTGGTTGTTACGGTATCCTAGATAATTGCTATGTCATCCCAGATGGTTGCTATGGTGTCTCGGGTGGTTGCCATGGTATGCCATGGTTGGCTGGGTGTTATGGGTGTATTTGTATCATTATGACATAAAAGGGTGCACAAACTTTTGCCCCCCATTCATTTCTATGGGGAGTCAGATAACAGTGCAGCTGAGCACGGCTTCAAAATCTGCAGCCGTCATGAAAACCTCTGACTGATGAGCAGCACACACACACACACACACACGCACACACACACACACACACACGCACACACACACACACAGTGAACTACACAAATAGCACAGCTGAGAAAAAGAGAGAGAGAGAGAGAGAGAGAGAGAGAGAGAGAGAGAGAAATAGCTCAAGAGAATTTTAGTCAAACAACGCTGGATGTGTGTGTGTGTGTGTGTGTGTGTGTGTGTGTGTGTGTTAGTTAAGTGGGGTCGCTCGCAGCATCAGCAGTGCCACGACAACTCCAGCGCCATGACAACCTCCTCTCGTGTCACCGTGACAATAATGATGCCCCATCCGCTCCCGCTGGAGGAGGGAAAAGAGGGGAAAACCGCGACTCCATCCCTCTGTTGCTCCCTCCATCCTTCTCCGTCTCTCGCCTCACCCTCTAATTAGTCACTCCACACACTCTCTGACTTCACAGGACCCAGAGTGACCTCCTGATCTTACACGGTTCAGTTAAACTGGCACAGAAAAATCCTGCGAGGCCCTCCTCCCCACTGGGGCACTTGGCTGCGACACTGCAGGGTCCCGCTTCTCATTTTGGGCCTGAGTGCGCTCCATGTTCACTCATTAGGCCGTAGCCGGCTTGTTAGGACGCGATGGAGGACAGCTGGTGAAGCTATGTGCTGCAACAAATGAGGGAAGACCCGTGGAAAGGTCTCTTCCGGTTCCGGTTCTCGCAGATTCCCACTGTCCCCAGGAAGAAATGGTGATTCATGGGAACTGTGGAAGTGAGGGCAAACTCATATGCCGGCCAGAGGGGCAAAGCAAACCCTCGCATGCCGGCTAGCGACTGCAGACTAACCACTGCATGTTTGCGCAGCATTCCTCACGCAACCGTGACCTGCCTGGAAGGGTCAGCAAGAGGGAACTTGGAAGAGGGGCAATCTGGAAACAAGTCCTTGCCAACTGTTGAGCCTGGGTGTGGAATGTCGTTTGGAGTTGTGTGGCAGCCAGTGGCAAAGGAAACATTTGGCACGTAGATGGAAAAACGGATTTCGCTGAATATCAGTAAATTCTGGAAGCAGATGTGACACTGTTGTGGCTCAGTGGTCTAATGCACTGCCACTATGCCACAATTGGCCGTGCTGCCTCCAGGTGGTGCTCTCTACCTCCAGATGTCTAATGGTGGGAGCCCCGGGTGATCACAATGACAGCGCCTTTGCCAACTGTTGAGCCTGGGTGTGGAATGTTCTTTGGAGTTGTGTGGCAGCCAGTGGCAACATTTGGCACGTAGATGGAAGAATCTGGGAATCGGGATACGAACCAGCGACCCTCTGATCACAATGACGGCGCCTTAGTCCACAGGACCACCTGGGGCTCCCACCGTTGCCTCTTCTGGTGGTCCTGTGGTCTAAGGCGCTGTCATTGTGATCAGAGGGTCGCTGGTTCGCATCCCAATCACACCAGATATAACAGGCCAATCTCAGGAAAGACAAACATTGAGAAAACGCTCGATTGTAGACGAGGGAGGTAAACACTTCCATAAGAGAGCTGGTGTCTCACACTCTCCTTCCCCTCCCTCATTTATTTCCCCATTCTCTAAGGGAAAGTGGCCTCCTGTGGTCAGCTAAAGGGGACGGCATTTTGGACGTCCGGTTTTCTTTAGCAAAAAAAAAGAGCCTCATGGATTTTCTCAAACCCCCAGGAGCTAAATTCCACTCATCGCTCGGCCTTAAGGGCGAAGAAAAAGGCCCACCCCTCACCCCCTGTCTCATCTTCATCTGATTTGATTAGGTCTCCATTCCAATTCACTACAAATCGGAAACACAGAAACACCTCAATTCACCCTCGCCAAGCGAAGCCCACCAAGACGTGGTCAAATCAGGGTAGGAACGCTCAAACGAACTCAGGGACTCAGGAGACGGGAGGTAAACAAAACATTTTTACTGGGTTTTGGAATTAAGAACATCCAGGAATCTCATACATATTTTACATCGCTTCTAGAATCTTCAATCAAAACAATTTCAATAAAACAAAAAAAAATCTAAACATTTTATATTAATAATAAAAAAAAGAAAAACACAAAAAATGATGGTGAAGTACAAAGAGTAAACACAGGAAAAATGAACATTATTGTATGGAAAGCATACACAGCACATCACACTTTGGTTTAATAATCATAAAAGCAGCTACAGATTTTTATTTTTATGGTTCAAAGACCTGGTTTAAGCTTTAAAAGTGTTAATGTGATCATTAAAAAAAGCACCAAAATTCCCAAAAAAATTCCACCATGTAGCTTCTTTAAGATTAGCATCAGATTAGATTTCAGATTAGCATCAGGTTAAGGCCAGTGGTACAATCAGAGTGGTTAACAGCATCCTTAAAGGTGATAAACACTACGCCATGGTAACATCAGCTGTTTTTTTCTCCAACATCGTTCACCCAAACAAACTCGCACCCAAACTCTAGAATCAAAAATTCAACCTAATAACAGAACCTCATATTAGCCCTTAACCAAGGAAGCTCCAGTAAACATCAGAGGAAAGCTGTCTATAGAAGGTTCGTACTGTACGTTGTACTGTACCGATCTGGTTCTCTGTTGCTTTGAACACCGTGGTTAAAACAAAGGCTCGGAACTGGACTCAGATTAAAGTAGCCAATGCCCGATCCAGTAAAACATGCCTGGGTCGGGCCGGGACGTCCCTAATTTGCTCTATTATTGTAAGTATGAGCATAAAGCGAGCAGCTTCTCAGTTTTGCAACAGCTGAATAAAACGAAAGCAGGCGTCCAGCAGTCCACACTAATACGTATAAAAAAGGACAGTGAATATTAATTCCGAAATTTACATTTAGCACATTTCATTAAAGTAAAGCTAAAGCATCGCTGAAATAATGAGTCTTAATTCCGACTAATGTCAGTGTTAATTCTTCTTGAATCTTCTTAAGTGTTCGTTAAAAGTTAAAAGTTCTTACGTAATCATTTGTTGATGTTCTTGTTGAAACAAAATATTAATTTAAGTGGAAACAATTGTAAAAAAAAAAGCATTTAATATTTGTAATGAAGTAGTAGTGTTGTAGAAGTAATTTTAACTACTTTAACTAGTTAATAAGTTAACTACACAAAACATTTCAGAAGTTTTAACTAAAATTACTATTTTAGTAGTGCCAATTACTAATATTAAAAAAGTTTTAAACTAAAAGATTTAAAACATTTATAACATTTTAACTACAACTTATATTTTAGAAGTTTCAACTATAAGTAATATAAGAAGCGTCAATAGTCAATATTGTGCCTTTAAAATAGACGTTTCAATTTGAGTCAACATTCAGAAGTTTGAATTACAGCTACATTTACAAAAACTGTTAAAAGAACATTTAAACATTTCAAACTATCCGTTAGAAATCTTTAAACTTTCAAGTTGGGTGTTTCAATGCTTTGGCAATACTGTAAAATTAATTTCTTTGCATTTTTTCTTTTTTTCTTTTTATTTTTTTTAAGTTTTTAAATAATTAACCTCGAGAAATGTTGAAAAGCAATTTTCCAAAATATTCCATTAAAATAACAGATTAACAGTTAAAACCTTTCATTTCTTTTCTAAAATGTTACCATTATAGAATTGAGACGTCTTGTTAAGAATATGATTATATGGTCATGCAAGTAAAGCTAACTGAGTTCTATGGATAAACAGTATTTATAGTAATAAAGGCACCATGATATACATATAAAGGCCCCTGTACCACCAGAACGTTACGCTGAGCCAGTTTTAACTCCTTAAAGTTATAGTTTTACATATTGTCAGGTTTTAGACATTGAGCACTATGTATATTAATTATTCAACAATTTGCAACTCATGCAAAACGCCACAAAACCTGAAAGTCACAATTATTATTTTTTTGATTTGTCTTAAGGTTAGTTTTAAGACTAACCAATAATTTGCAATAATTTGCCAATAGCGTTTTTTGTTTTTAATAAATATGAAATTTAAAGGATAGGATTGTTTGAAATGTCTGTTTTTTATTTATATATTATCAGCTATTCACCTAGCTCTATTTTAAAGGTACCTAAATATTCAGAAAGTGCACGTACCTTAATTTTTCTTAATAGAATAGAATTGTTCGATTCTAACTAAATGTTAATTTTGCATAATTCGAATTTTACAATTATGCCAACTAATTATAGCAGGTATCGGACAGTATTAATGAAGACCGGTTCTGAATTGGGAGAAATGGGAATAATTATTGGCTCAAAATCCTACATCTAACTATCTAAGAAATGTACGTTCAGAATAAAAACATTCAGAAAACAAAAGTGCAAAATTCAATATATTATTTAAAAAACTGCAAATGATTTAAGGGTTAAAAAAAACCTCATTGTCAAAATCAGGGTTGGACTTGCTATAGATTTCAGCCTGCTTTCAGTTTCACCCAGAACCAGATCTGTTCACGTAATACAATGTTAATATAGAAAAAAGAATAAATACAGCGCATAAATAACTAACGCACTTCTCCGCCGTACCTGGAACAGCATCGGTTGGAGGTACTTTGACAGCGATCTGATGGAGAACCACTGTGCCAGTACTCAAGTTCTCATCGTACGCTCACTAAACACAGCAAATTCCTCGCTAATTAATTAACACGTACCGTTTCTATTTAAACAAACTACGGATGCGCAGGGGTACTCGAGTTCCCGGTTAACTAACTACATTAGCTAGAAAAGGTTCCACTAAATTTCTCGTTAGCATGTGGTCCAGACGGCAAGTCTTCTTCAGCGTCCAAAGTTG
>NC_132888.1:39922109-39937109 GCF_030463535.1 Salminus brasiliensis | reverse complement strand
TGTACCTGGTGGAATATGAGCGCCTGGCTGATGTATCCCCAGCTGCTGGTGGGGCAGAGGTAGTGGATGATCAGCAGCAGTAGGAGCATGAAGACGATGCTGGCGGAGGCGTAGATCGGGTTGATCAGGAACATCATCACCGCGCAGCCCACGATCCCCAGCACACACGTGTGCCACGTGAAGTACCTGAAGGTGGGCCTGAGAGAGGGAGAGGACGGACAGGGGGTTCAGACAAAGCTCCGGCCTGGTACCGGTCATCGCTAGGGAGGGTCAGGTGATTTTACAGCTTCTCCTATAGGTAGCTGCCAAACACTCTGACCCCAACTGACCCTATCTGACCCTAACTGACTCTAACACTAACTGACTCTAACTGACCTTAACTGACTAACACTAACTGACTCTAACTGACCTTAACTGACTCTAACACTAACTGACTAACACTAACTGACTCTAACTGACCTTAACTGACTAACACTAACTGACTCTAACTGACCTTAACTGACTCTAACACTAACTGACTAACACTAACTGACTCTAACTGACCTTAACTGACTCTAACACTAACTGACTAACACTAACTGACTCTAACTGACCTTAACTGACTCTGACCCTAACTGACCTTAACTGACCCTAACTGACCTTAACTGACCCTAACTGACCTTAACTGACCCTAACTGACTCTAACTGACACTCTTATTTCTGGAGGTCATGCTGAGGTCTGGACCAACAGAACTTTCAGACAGAACTGCTGGTAGGACAGACAGGAAACCCTGTCTGACATATAGACAGACAGACAGACAGGCAGAGAGAAAGTCAGACAAGTAGACAGACAGAAAAACAGATATATATACAGACAGAAAGACGGAGAAGTAGTCAGACAGACAGGCAAACAGACAGACAGATGCATATACAAAAAGTCAGACAAGTAGACAGACAGACAGACAAACAGACAGACAGACAGACAGACAGATAGGTAGATAGATAGATAGATAGATAGATAGATAGATAGACAGAAAGATACAGACAGATGGATAGACAGACAGAAAGATACACACACAGATAGATAGATAGACAGATAGATAGACAGACAGATAGATAGATAAGCAGACAGACAGGCAGAGAGACAGACAGAATGACAAAAGCTTCACACACTTAAGTAGAAAAGTTTTAATGGACTCAAACATCTACACAAAAACACCAGCACAATTAACTTCTAACCCACACACACACACACACACACACACACACACACACACACACACACACACCTCTCCGGTGTATCGGAGTGAACGCGAGTGTTGTGGCAATCATTAGGTGAGTGTAAATGGGTTCGGGGTCAAAGCAATTAAATCATAAACAGAAACAAGTAAACAAAGCCGCGCTCGTGTTTAAAGGTGTGTGTGTGTGTGTGTGTGTGTGTGAGAGATCTGGCGACGTGCTACACAGTGTCCCTCCAGATGTGCAGATGTGTGTGTGTGTGTGTGTGTAATTACAGCGAGGCAGTAATGAGTGCTGGTGGTGCTCAGGGCGTGACGTCAGTGTGGAGGACGGGGCTGATCACACCGCTACAGGAAATCACTGTATATTTATATATATTAAAATTCAAATTATTCCCAAAATCAAAGGTTTTAATGCTGAGCCAAGGTAGAAGTTGATTAATCAATAAAGGTCCTTCCTCTTTGTTTATACAGTAAAAAATCATGCTGTAAAAAACTCATTTTATTAATAAACATAGTATTTATATTAGCATTTTCTTTATTTAATTTGTTTGACTTTTAATTTGATATTTTTAAAATAAAATAATACTGTAAAATGAACCAAATAAAGAAATGAAATAAATAATAACATGAATTAAATTATACAGTTAAACATGTATTTTATGGTAGTGTGTGTATATACATACATATATATATATATAAAATAGATTTTAAATGCAATTGTATTAATTTTATGAATATTTTTACATTTTGTTAATAATACTGTTACAACTGCCCAATTTTAAAATGAACCTTAAGGTAAAAGTATGCCAATTTAATGACAAAAAATACAAAATTAATTTAAATAAAAATAAAATACATAAAGTCATATAAACATAATCCATTAAATTTATCAATTTATCATCTAATGTTTAGTGCATAACATGGCTATAGTTTTACTAATTAAACATTTATTTATTTTAGCATTTAATTAATGTAATATATATTTAATGTTGTATTTTTACATTTTAATAAATAATACTGCCACAACTGCTCAATTAGAAAAAAATGACAAATAGTAAAAATATACCAATGTAATGTAACGATGCTACTGCATTTGTTATATATAATAAAAAATAATAATAACAAAAATAATACTAAATAAGGAAAGTACTACATTTAAATAATTGAATATTTAAGACGTATGTTAGCAGCAAATACTGTAAATAAACTCAAGTTTATTTGATTTATAATATAAACTGTAATTTTGTTGTTCAACTGTTATTAAACCATGTTTTTTTTACAGGTTCTTAAGTTCACAGATTTCTCATTAAAATGCAGGTGAACTTTTTATTACATTAATTAAAAAATACTGTTTATTTGTTGGCTTAGTTTCAAGCGTTTGGTAAACGAACCAGAGATAAACCTTGTTTTTGTTTGGGTGTTTTTTTGCTGTATTTTCCGCGGTTTGGTGGGCGGGGTGAAGTGGGAGGAGAACGGTTGGAGCTGAACTGTGTTTTTATGTTTTAATGACCAGGTTTTTCAGCAGCTGCTACAGTTTACAGTAAGCTGCCACATTCACACTCAGCCGACTTTGGGCTGAACTGTTCATGAACAGCTGGAGCTGGAAACCCAGTGAAGGTGCTGAGCAGCAGGTCATGCAGGTCAGCTGTACAGACGCATCGCTCCTGGACCAATAATAATAATAATAATAATAATAATAATAATAATAATAATAATAATAATGTGAATGACTGGATTATTATTATTATTAATCATTTCTGCTGTCCTCAATGTACAGTTGGAACCACAACCATTACATCATCCTAATGAGCAGCTCGTTAAAGGTTCATTAGTGGAATGTGTGTTCTCCTTAATGTGCTTCAGCCAATCAGGTGTGGTGTTGGTCTGAACAGCTCTGTTTGGCAGAAGGTTCATAAATCTGAAGGGAGAAATTCTGTAAATATTATTTAGGCTTTAGGTATTTAGTTATTCATGTAATAATAAACTACATCATTAAGACCATAATGCAGTTCACCATAATTATCTCATATTTACTGCAGTTAATTAACTGAACTGGACTCGATTATGAAGGATATTGTGAACACAGATGTGTGTGTGTGTGTGTGTCCAAGGTTAAGGCTAAGTGTTTAATGTAGGTGTGTTCTATATCTATATGTACTATATCCCATATGTATTATACACATGTAAGTATCTACATGTAATAGTAATATATAATATCCCATATGTATTATTTTCACTATCTATTATATACACAGTTATCTATATGTAATACTATATCATCCCATATGTATCATATACATGTAATATATATCATGTATTATATACATATAAGTATCTATATGTAATACTATATCATACGATATGTATTATGTACATGGAATACACACATATACATATATATATATATATATATAATATATAATACATATGTATATAATGTATTATATACATGTAATATATGTATATATATCTCCCATGTGTGTTATATACATATAAGTTTCTATATGTAATAGTAATATATAATATCCCATTTCCAGTATTACCTACATATATACATGTAATACTACACTCCATATGTATTATTTACATACAAATATCCATATATAATATCTGTATATAATACATAGGGGATATATTACTATTACATACAGAGAACTTGGTGTATATGATATATATGGAACATGTATATAATACATATAATAATAGATACATGTATCTAAATTTTATAATAATAAAACCCATATATATTATGTGTGTGTGTGTCTATATCTAATAACAATCATTTAAACATGACCATGCTTTCCAACTATGCAACAAACACACACACACACACACACACACACACACACACCCCAGCTGAAACTTTCTCTCCCTGTGTCTGCTCTGAGCCTTTCTCGCTCGCTCATTGCCTCGTCTTCAGAGGAGAGAGAGCAATTATACTAAAAGCCATCAGATCAGCCCTCTCTCTTACTGTATGTCTCTCTCTCTCTCTCTCTCTCTCTCTGTCTCTCTCTCTCTCTCAGAACTGTGCCTTTGAGTGATGTCATCTTGCTGATGTCAGCAAAACAAACTTCCATAGCGGCCAAAATGACCTACAAAACACACACACACACACACACACACACACACACACACACACACACTCTTTCAAAAGTATGACTATATATAAATATATTCTCTCACACACACACACTCTCACAAACTCATACTTATACACACACTTACTGACCCCGAGACACACACACACACACACACACACACACACACACACACACACACACACAGGACTGTGGCTTATTTAAGTGTTACAGCGTCTCATTACAGCCAATAAATTCCACTTAAGAACAATTAATCAATTTAATCGCTTCCCTCACTTCAATCAACCAATCAGCTTCTGAGCACCACACTAGCCGCAGTAGCCGCAGTAGCCGCGCTAGCCGCTACCCTGGTGGAAACGAGAGGCTCTGGCGGCCGAACGCAGAGATCATAGAAAAGCAATTATACAATATGACCTTTCTCTCTGACTCGCCCCCCCCCCTCTCTCCTCATTGATCTCTCTCTGATGAGCTGTTAATTGTGATTGATGAGTCAGCCTTGTTACGGTCCTCCACACACACACACACACACACACACACACACACACACACACACACACACACACACACACTCTCTATCCCAATTTAAAGTCATTCAGTTCTGATTGTGAGCTTTTCTGCAACATCGTCCAAAAGCAGCTTTCAGAAACGCAGGTGTGACCCCCTGACGAGCGCCGCCGAGAGAGCTGTCCGGAAAACGCCGAGCGGATCCAGCTTCAGAACCGTCCCAAGAGCGATAAGAGAAGACACTGAGAGGAACCTCAAAGGAGAACCTTCCCAAGAGCATCTAAAATGACCACTCAGGGGGACCAAGGCTCAAAATGAGGAGAACCTTCTTAAGTCTAAGACAGAGAAGACACTGAGAGGAACCAAGGTTTAAAAGGAGAACCTTTCCAAGAACGATAACAGACCCTTCCTTAGAGCAGTAGGAGAAAACACTGGGAAGAACCAAAGACACAAAAGGAGAACCTCCCTCAGAGCATATGAAATGACCATTGGGGGGAACCAAGACCCAAAAGGCAACAAGTTCCTATTAGCATTAAGAAGAACCACTGAGAGGAACCAAAACTCAAAAAGAGAACCTTCCCAAGAACGATGAAAACCTTTCAAAGAGCAGTCGGAGAAAACACTCCAAGGCTAAGACCATATGAAATGACCACTGAGGAGAACCAAGGTTCAAAAAGAGGAGAACCTTCCTAAGAACGATGAGAACCTTTCAAAGAGCAGTTGGAGAAAACACTGAGAGGAACCAAAGACACAAAAGGAGAACCTCCCTCAGAGGAACCAAGGCCCAAAAGAAGAACCTTCACTAAGAGCAGGAAAAGAACATGTTGAGAGGAACCAAGGTTTAAAAGAAGAACCTCCCTCAGATCATATGAAAAGACCACTGAGGGGAACCAAGATCCAAAAGGAGAACCTTCCTAAGAGCAGTAAGAGAAACCGTTGAGAGGAACCAAGACTGGACCTTAAAAACAATCCGAAAACAAAGGAGGAACCACTGAAGAACCGAGGCCAAAGAGGAAACCGTTCTAAAGGCACGAGGAGAAACCATCGAGACGAATGAAGCAACCTAATCCGGACACACCGGAGTCCACCGTGGTTAGGATGCTGGGGTCGGGGGTCTTCAAGTAGGTCTAAGCACGTACGTCCGTTATGGCCTGTGGAGGACTGCCGCCTTATGCTACGCTATGCTAGATCAATGGCCTCCTCCCAACGTCCTCCAGGCTTTAGAGCCCTGTTCCCCAGACTCCAGACATCCATAACCCTTTTTAATCCGTCGTCCCCTCCCCGCCCAGTCCATCTCAAGCTCTCGGCGTCCCTGCGCAGCACAGAGGAGCCTATAAAAAAGCCCTGCATCAACTCCGCTGAGTGCACTCCGGCCCATTCAGCCGTCTGCATTCAGTCCAGTGCGGCCCGACTCAACCTCATTGCACCTCCTCAATCAGTCATCGGGCTCGGCCCCAGCGCAGCCCCGGATAGAAACAATAGAAACAGCGTGTAATGTATTCTGGAGAGGCCTCGAGCCGCCAGCTGCCATCAGGACACAGGCAGCACGTCTTCGGGAAAGCAGGGGAGCTGCCATCGCTTCGGCATTCACCACCCCACCTCATCATCCCCATCAACTCCCCAACTCATCCCGCCCAAAGTAAAGTACTGGATGGAGCTCCACCACCACCACCACCACCATCATTCCAGAGAACTGCTGCACAGCTCCTCAATGCTGGGGGGCTTTATACACACCCCTCTACTAGCCCACGCCTGGCACCTGGTTCGAGTTTATTGATGGGCTCCTTAGAGTCCTATTCTATTGGCAGTCCTTCCCCACCGAGTCCCACAGGGTTCTATTCCGGGGCCTAGGGTCACTTATGGCGGCGTGGAAGTCACATCCGGGGCCTTAGGGGGTTCAAGTAGCTGAATGCGTTCATTCATAGAAGGCATGTCCACAAACTTTTGGACACGGTGTGCATGTCCCAAACTACATCCGCAGGTCGTTCGGGTGCCGATCGACTTCCGGAGTTCGGAAGCAACGTTCCCCTCGCAGCACCTAAAACTTTGTCCAAAAGTTTGTGGACACCCATTCGAATGAATGCATTAACTTTAACCCCATTTTTAGCGCTGGATGTGTGGACTCCTGACCTTAGCGGTGACCCGGTAGCGCCCCTAAACACCCGCGAAAGCGCAGTGCGTGGGTGTTTACGCGGGAATCGGAGGTGCCCTTCAACAGCGCTGAAACCAACAGCTGCAAAGGCAGCTGTTAGTCCGTAGTAGAGAAAACCCTCGATAACACACACAACCACACCCCCCGTATCAGCGCTTCATTTCCCATCAGACCCCAAGAGCCCCCTCGAGCGCTCACACGCACACACACACTTACACACACACACACAATCCTTTTAATGCAACAAAGCCCAGCCAAGTCTACCCCAAAGGACAACTCTGGGAAACCAAAGCCATTTGCTGATAAAACAGCAGCCAAGAAAAATCCCACTACACACACACACACACACACACACACACACACACACATATATATACAAATGCATAATCCACCTCTTTTTAAAACTCCGTTCAATCGCGACACACTTGCAAACCGCCCTCTCCTTTGCCCGATTCCCCATCGATTGCACACACACATACACACACACACACACACACACACACACACACAAAACACTCGCTCCATTATAATCCCCCCACCGGCCTGTTGATGGCAGGTTTGGGTGGTTTCTGCTAAATTAGCTATGTTAATCACAGTGTGCGTCTCCGGAGACCCCGACGCTAAATGGCTTTTAATTCCTCCCGCGCAGACACAACAACAACAACAAAACAACAACAACAACAGCAACAGCGCCGACGTGCCCCCCACCCCCGCCGCCGGCCCACTGACAAGTGGGGGAATTAGGCGGCACCAGCCCCTCCCGCTGCAGCCGCACTTCCAACCAATCCAATCGGTTTCGGATTCGGAGCCAGCGTAAACTTTGACGCGAGCCCACCGGAAACGTGACCCACGCCCTCAGCCCTCAGCCCTCAGCCCAGCAGCTCCTTCTCAAGTCCCGTAATGACGTCAGCACGTGTGGGATTACGGAGGACCGTCACAGCAGACCAGGCTTGTGTCTGAAGCGTAATGAAGGCTGCCTACTGAGGCAGTATTCCGAGGCAGGAAGGCAGCGAGTGTATGCAAGTGTCCGAAGTGAACGTGACTATAAAATGTTGCCTGCTAGGAAGTGTGGAGGCGGCCCTCACTGCTTTACGAGTCCGAGTCAAGTCTCAAACATCTGGAGTGAGAGTTTTAGTTAAGTCTTGAAGTCTTGAGTCTCTGTGGTGGGAGTCCAAGTCCAGTCTGGAGGTGAGTCTCGAGTTTCTCAAATGTAAATCCGAGTCAAGTCCAAAGCATCTGGAATGTGAATCCGAGTCAAGTTCAAAGCATCTGGAGTGTGAGTCTTAGTTGAGTCTTGAGTCTCTGGAGTGCGAGTCCAAGGTGAGTCCCAAGCATCTGGAATGCGAGTCTTAGTTGAGTCTTGAGTCTCTGGAGTGCGAGTCTGAGTCCAGTCTTGACTTGAGAGTTTCTGGAATGTGAATCCGAGTCAAGTCCCAAGCATCTGGAATGCGAGTCCAAGTCGAGTCTCAAGCCTCTGGAATGCGAGTCCAAGTCGAGTCTCAAGCCTCTGAAATGCGAGTCCAAGTCGAGTCTCAAGCCTCTGGAATGCGAGTCCAAGTCGAGTCTCAAGCCTCTGGAATGCGAGTCCAAGTCGAGTCTTGAGTCTCTGGAGTGTGAGTCCGAGTCCAGTCTCGAGGTAAGCCTTGAGCTTCTGGAACGCGAGTCAGAGTGGAGTCTTAAGCCTCTGGAACGTGAATCCGAGTCGAGTCCTAAGCATCTTGAATCCATGGAGTCCAAGTCCAGCTTCGAGCTGAGTCTTGAGTTTCTAGGGTATGAGTCCGAGTCCAGTCTCAGCTCTCTAGGTTGCTGGTCTCTGAGCTGAGAGTCAAGTCTCGAGTCTCTGGGTGAGTCAGGTCTCGAGTCCAGTGATTTGGAGCTGTACTGAACCTGAGCTTCCTGAGAACACTCACTGCCATCAGTCATGGTCCTGTTCAGAGCGTTCAGCAGCTGAGAGGAGCTAAGGGCTCTATTCCCAGGAGCACACGTTATGACCAGGGGTGCCCAAACCTTTGCAACCGACCGATCAGCTGACCTCTGCTCTCCTGGAGCCGAGCTCACCGTGCTTAGCCTACAGTCTGAAATCACCCCCTTCCTGTTCTCTCACAATCACGCCGGGAAGGACCCTCACTGATTGGATTACAGACTGTCAAGGTGACCCAAATCAAGGGAAACGTTTCTAATAAAGTGGCCAGCGAGTGGAAGCACAAGGTAGTAGATGTTTCTAATAAAGTGGCCAGCGAGTGGAAGCACAAGGCAGTAGGTGTTTCTAATAAAGTGGCCAGCGAGTGGAAGCACAAGGTAGTAGGTGTTTCTAATAAAGTGGCCAGTGAGTGGAAGCACAAGGTATTAGGTGTTTCTAATAAAGTGGCCAGCGAGTGGAAGCACAAGGTAGTAGTAGGTGTTTCTAATAAAGTGGCCAGTGAGTGGAAGCACAAGGTAGTAGGTGTTTCTAATAAAGTGGCCAGTGAGCGGAAGCACAAGGTATTAGGTGTTTCTAATAAAGTGGCCAGCGAGTGGAAGCACAAGGCAGTAGGTGTTTCTAATAAAGTGGCCAGCGAGTGGAAGCACAAGGTAGTAGGTGTTTCTAATAAAGTGGCCAGCGAGTGGAAGCACAAGGTAGTAGTAGGTGTTTCTAATAAAGTGGCCAGCGAGTGGAAGCACAAGGCAGTAGGTGTTTCTAATAAAGTGGCCAGTGAGTGGAAGCACAAGGTAGTAGGTGTTTCTAATAATGTGGCCAGCGAGTGGAAGCACAAGGTAGTAGTAGGTGTTTCTAATAAAGTGGCCAGTGAGTGGAAGCACAAGGTATTAGGTGTTTCTAATAAAGTGGCCAGCGAGTGGAAGCACAAGGCAGTAGGTGTTTCTAATAAAGTGGCCAGCGAGTGGAAGCACAAGGTAGTAGGTGTTTCTAATAAAGTGGCCAGCGAGTGGAAGCACAAGGTAGTAGTAGGTGTTTCTAATAAAGTGGCCAGTGAGTGGAAGCACAAGGTAGTAGGTGTTTCTAATAAAGTGGCCAGTGAGTGGAAGCACAAGGTAGTAGTAGGTGTTTCTAATAAAGTGACCAGTGAGTGGAAGCACAAGGTAGTAGGTGTTTCTAATAAAGTGGCCAGTGACTGGAAGCACAAGGTAGTAGGTGTTTCTAATAAAGTGGCCAGTATAGTACAGTTAGTAACACTATTGCCCTCTAGGTGGCAAATAAGCTTGATCCTCTGCCCATCTAAGCAAAGTCTGTTTGTAAGGTTTACTTTTTATTAAATTATTTTAAATGATTTTTAATTATGATAATATTTAATATTTTGGGATCCATTTGCATAAAACTTGTAGACGTTGTTGTTGTTGAAGTTCAACATCTTCCGCCAACATCTATTATAAATGAGGCCAGTCTAAGAGCACTGCCCATCACTTGTGCTCCAGAATGGACTAATGAAAAGTGCTTGGACCCCGAGAATCACCACTTGCAATGCTTTCATAGCAGTTATGACAGTCCACAGAAATTCAATATTAGCTGCTTGTTTAGGCTGCCAGCATTGATCAGTTATATACATTAATCTTTCCTTCAAACCATTCATCTTTCCTTCGCTGCTCATAAATCATGGCTTTTCTCCAGATTTCGGTTATTTTGGACGAGATTTTAAATTTCTTCGTTTTTACGGTGAAGGTGTGCAGGTGCTCAGCTATGCTGTACACCTTTCTTTTGTAGTAAACTTTATTGAATTTGATATTAACAAAATGCGTACATTTAAGCTCAGTAAATCTACATAGATCTTTCATACAGTAATATTTAACATAATTAAAATGTTTTTGTTATTTAAATAAAAATACACATCTTTAAAAGCAAAAAAAGTCTGTCTGTGCTTAATGGGTACATTTATTCTCCAAATATGATAACACTGATTAAAGATGTTGCTTTTCTTTAAATGACCTTGAAGGGGACGTGAACCTAACAGGTACATGAGCTTGAAGGGGACGTGAACCTAATGGGTACGTGAACCAGGGGCAGTGGTGGCTCAGCGGTTAGAGCGCCGGGATATCGATAACAGGGTTGTGGGTTCGATTCCCGGGCTCGGCAAGCTGCCACTGTTGGGCCCTTGAGCAAGGCCCTTTACCCTCTCTGCTCCCCGGGCGCTGGAGTTGGCTGCCCACCGCTCTGGGTGTGTGTGTGTACTCACTGCCCCTAACACGTGTGTGTGTGTGAGTGTGTGTTCACTACCAGATGGGTTAAATGCGGAGGACACATTTCGCTGTACAGTCCACACTGTACAGTGACGAATACGTGCACCTTTGCACCTTTATCCTTAACCTAACGGGTTACGTGAGCTTGAAGGGGACGTGAACCTAACAGGTACGTGAGCTTGACGGGTATGTGACCTTGGCGGGTATGTAAACCTAACAGGTACGTGAGCTTGACGGGTATGTAAACCTAACAGGTACATGAGCTTGAAGGGGACGTGAACCTAATGGGTACATGAGCTTGACGGGTATGTGACCTTGGCGGGTACAGGAACCTAACAGGTACATGAGCTTGACGGGTATGTGACCTTGGCGGGTACAGGAACCTAACAGGTACATGAGCTTGACGGGTATGTGACCTTGGCGGGTACGTGAACCTAACAGGTACGTGAGCTTGAAGGGGACGTGAACCTAATGGGTACGTGAACCTAACAGGTAAGTGAGCTTGACGGGTATGTGACCTTGACGGGTACGTGAACCTAACAGGTACGTGAGCTTGACGGGTATGTGACCTTGACGGGTACGTGAACCTAACAGGTACGTGAGCTTGAAGGGGACGTGAACCTAATGGGTACGTGAACCTAACAGGTAAGTGAGCTTGACGGGTATGTGACCTTGACGGGTACGTGAACCTAACAGGTACGTGAGCTTGACGGGTATGTGACCTTGACGGGTACGTGAACCTAACAGGTACGTGAGCTTGGCGGGGACGTGAACCTGACGGGTACTGACCCCCGGCATGCGGAGGGCAGTGCATGTGCTCCTGCGGTACTGTCGGGCTGTATGGGAGGTTAGAAGGTCAGATTTGTGGAGTTTACCTGAAGTTGGGTGCAGAGGCCCATTCCAAAGCCAGGCAGGCCAGGTCCACTGCGGCGTAAACCAGCAGGAAGAATATGGTCACTATAGCGGCTATAGTGTTCAGTTTACCTGAGAACAGCACCAACTGTAGAGAGAGAGAGAGAGAGAGAGAGAGAGAGAGAGAGACAGAGAGAGAGAGAGAGAGAGAGAGAGAGACAGAGAGAGACAGAGAGAGAGAGAGAGAGAGAGAGGGAGGGAGAAAGGGAGAGAGAGCTTAGTGGTGAGTGAGTAATTAATTAAATGGCTAAGTTGCTGGGCTGCAGTCACAGGGAGTTCAAAGTGACCTACAGAACTCTCTCTCTCTCTCACACACACACACACACACACTCTCTCTCTCTTTTCTATAAGTCGTACTTTATTTCGGTTTCTTTCTCTCTCTCTCTCTCTCTCAGACACACCTCAGCTCTCCCTCGGGTCTGCATCTCTCTCTCTCTGAACTCTCTCAGTTGCACTCGGTCAGTGTAATTAAGGAATTGGCTGAGTATCATGCCTGACATTTCCCTGCCATTTCATTATCTGTAAGGCAGCAAACAGCAGCAGAAAGAGGCGAGGAAAGAAAGGAACGCCGCTCTCCCACCAGCGTTCCGGGGCTGCCGGCGTCGGAGGAGTCACGTGAAGCCTTCATCCTTCGCAGTCATGTGAATTCCACGGATTACCACCAAACCACCGCGGGAATGCTGGATTGATGCTATTCAGACTCGGACCTGCTAGAACCACCTTCAACTACCAGCCTCCCGACCCATTCTTCTTGTAGGTGCGGTCCAGCTCCTTCAGGCTGGTTGGACGACGCCTGCGTGCTGCCCTGCCCCTGGCCCCCAAGACCTATTGCGACCTATCGGATTAGGATCGGATCACTCAAACCACAGTCCGAGGTGGTTTGAGTCCGAGGTAGCTGCCGGAAGTCTCCCAAAGCAGGACAGTGTTGATGGGAACCGTTGTTTACAGGGAATGATTTGCATGTCGGTGTTGGAATGTAAAATCTGATCTCATCTGCTCACACTGGGAATGATGCAGAATAACAGAATCCGATCAAAGCAGATTCAGATCCGGTCCTGAAACAAAGCGCCTACAGGTTCTCAACCGGCCTGAGATCTGGACCTTGCTCTGGCTTCTGTATGTGACACCATCCATCCATCCTTCCATCCTTCATCCCTCCATGTGTCCTTCAGGCCTTGTTGAGGAAAAAAGTAAACGGACAACATGATGCTCCCACCCCCATGCTTCACAGTTTGCTGAGGAATGGCCAGTGTTAGGTTAGCACCACACATTGCACATTGCGTTTCCTCAACTGACCACAAAACCTTGTCCCAAGTCCTTCCAGACGGGCTTTCATCTTCAGTAATGGCTTCCTATGACAATCCTCTGAACAGGTCAGCTGAATGGAGAGCTCTGGACCTGAACCTTCAGTCCAGCCTCAGCCGCCGAACTCTGTAGCACCTTCAAAGAGACTGGTGGCCCAAATCTGATGGAGCTTTCTTTACTCTAGCTAGACAGAGGTCGCTTTTAGGGTTCCTCTGCAAAAGCAAGGGTGCTACAATGGGTCCTCTGAAAGTCCCAGTTTTGGTTCCATTAATTTGAACCTTTAAAGGGTTTAAAAGAGGTCAGTGTGAAGGTTCCTCACCAATGTTAAGGTTCTTCACATTGTCCTATTCAGTCTACAGCACTGACAGGCTCCCCCTTAGGTTGCTGATGGCTGATGGCTCAATGGTGCTACTAAAAACAGTGCTCCAATGGGTTCTTTGAGAGACGCCGTAAGGAAAAAAAATCAATGTAAGATCTTTATTTATTTACCTCTATTTTTAAGAGCGTATATATACGACCATGACATCTCAGAGAACCATTGCAACGCTTCTGCGGCTCTCTGCCTGGGTAAAGGGTTCTTGGCTTTAGAGGAAAACCATCTGCAGACATTACGGCGGAGCGTGAGATACATCGGTGGAAAAGAAATCCCAGTAAAAAGGGCCTTTGGGATATGGAGCCTTGAATACACCTGACACAGCTCGCTGGACACTTACGAAGCCCATCATGATCTGGATCAGGAGTGGGGAAAGCTCTGCTCTGCTCTGCTCTGCACTGCTCTGCACTGCACGCCACATCGGCTCCAAAGCACTGAGACTGAGAACCTGCTGATGGTGTTCTGATTTTTTTTTTTTTTCTTCAGGGGAAAATCCACCTCTGAACGGTTGAGAACGGTTAGTATTCAGCAGGCGTGCAGCAGGTGGAGGGGTTCACGCTCAAACACACACACACACACACACACACACACACACACTGCCACGCAGCCAGAGGGGCTTATTTTGAAAAGACAGTGGCAGACGTCATGTACCCTGGAGGAAGCGAGTGCAGCTGGCGTGTAGCAGGCGAAGTCTTTAACCCTAAAGCCGCACAAATAAAAAAAATAAAAAAATAATAATAATAATAAAAGACCACCATCAGTCCCATTTCCCAGATTGTGCCACATTTTGGCCTTAATTTAGTCCCTTAGCTAGGACTAAGGCTAGCCAAGCTTACTCTGAGACACTACCTGCCAGTAACGTTGAGCTGCGAGTGTGGTCCTCCATTGACTTTAGCCTAAAACAGGTGAAGGTAGGGCTGGGCGATATGCTACGAACACTACATCACAATATGTTAATCACAACATATGTAATCTCCTGTACTGAATACAGTGATTTCTACTCAACATCTGCTGCTCTTCATGTAATGAACCCTTCAGTCTTATCACACTGTTAGTCAGTGTTTATTAAGCACAGTATCCTCAACATGCTTAGAAAAGCTTACTGTTCTCACCATAACAATTTATCACGATACGATAAAATATCGGAATATTGCCCAGCTCTGGGTGAAGGGCGTCAAACGTTGGCCTTCATTTCCCAGTGTTTAACCCTAACCCTACCATCTGAATGTCAGTTGAGCATCTACAATGAACCATCCAAGTAAGGCG